>NC_073693.1:365697697-365935147 GCF_029784155.1 Uranotaenia lowii
TATCTTCCTCTCTTATCCGTACTTGATGGAACATTTCCTTAATATCTGATGTTACTGCAACATTGAACAGACGAAACTGGAACAACACGCTAGGCAAAGAAGAAAGCTGGTCAGGGCCTTTAAGTAGAACACAGTTTAACGAAATTCCATTCACCTTCGCAGCAGCATCCCACACGAGCCGTACTTTGCCTGGCTTCTTCGGGTTCGTAACGGCTCCTAGTGGAAGATACCACACTCGGCGTGGGTCTGCTCGTTGAAGTTCTTCGACGGTGGCTTTGTGAGCATAACCCTTGGACACATACTGCTCTATTTGTTTGTTTATATTAGCTCGCAGTTCAGGATTGCGATTCATCTTCCGCTCAAGGCATTCTAGGCGTCGTAAGCTCATGGGAAAGCTGTCTGGGAGTTCCACATCATCACTCATCCACAATAGACAGGTTTCGAATCGGTCATCCACTCTTCGTGTAAAAAGCTTTAACAATTCCAACGCCCGTTGATCTTCCTTGCATAATCCTTGTTCAACCGCGACACCCGTTTCTTCCCAAGCAAATAACTGTTTAACTATGTCGTGAAGCGCTAAATCTTTCGTGCAACTGCAAACGTGAAAACTGTAACTATTTCCAGATTGACTACTCCGGTTTCCATACACGCACCATCCTAAACGTGTTTTCACTGCCACAATCCCAGAATTATCACTTTCTTTTATCTCAATTGGAAGTGCTAGCTGTAGATTGTCAATTCCAATCAAGATAGTCGGGTTGGCGTTCCTGTAGCTCTCCAATGGTAGTCCCATCAAGTGCGTATAGCGGTTGGTCGCTGCCTCCGCATCGAAACTCTGCTGTGGAAGATTCAAAGTTGAGACAGTGCGTGCATTTGTTATCTTGAATCGTTTTTGCTGATTAGAGCCTGAGATTTCAATGTCAATTTTCCTGGAATTCTGTTCCATACGGGAAGTGTTCCCTGTCCAATGCAGGCATAATGGTTGATGAGTTCCACTTATTCCTAACTGCTTTGCGAGCCCCTCTTCAACCAGTGTTAGATCCGATCCTTCGTCGAGAAACGCGAACGTTTCAACAAGACCTTCTGAACTGTAAACTGTAACTGGTATGATCCGGAAAAGCGTGGAACTATTTGCAAGACGGTGAGCGTGATTCTCTGCTGACTGAGTTGTCTGATGATCCGATGAAGTTTTCTTAGAGTGTAGCAAGGCGTGATGTTTGTTTTGACATCCGTCAATATTGCAGCGATGAGTTATACGACATGGTCGTCGTCCATGTCCATACAGACAAATCTGGCACAAATTCAATGCTCGCACTCTTCTCCACCTCTCATCAATAGGAAGATCCTTGAAGGCTTCGCATTCTCTAAGGCGATGACCTGGCTCTCCACAGCTTCCACAGTCCAGCTGTTTTAAAGTTGATACATATTCACTGGAACCTTGGACGTCAATCGAATGCGAATTGATGAAAGCTCTGGATTTAAATTTATCACGAATTACTTCACGAGAACTGATCTTCTTTATCTCTGGTTCGTACACAATAACACTGGTAGCATCACGAACTACGATGGCCATATAATCGCTGAAGGTTCTAAGGTTTACGTTCTGCAAATCTCGGCGGTGTGCTGCCCACAGCATCTGTTGTTCTGTAGGCAACTTTGTAACAAGTTCCTGGAGCAACTGTGGATTGAAAAGATGAGAGAATTCGTTGGCTGCTTCAATATGTCCGCATAAAGCTTTCACCGCTAGTCCAAATTCAACCAGTCCCTCCAATTTGTTCGATTTAATGACAGGGAGCGAGCGCACTTGACTCAAAAGAGAGTTGATCAGGACTTCTGGCCGTCCGAAACGAAATCGGAGATCTTCAATGACTCGGGGCACTGCTGCTGGATACACCAATTGACTACGAACTGTTTCAAGAGCACTACCACTCAAACACTTCTGAAGACGCACCATATTCTCACCATCTGTGAAACCACAGGCTGCTGTCGTGTACTCAAAATTAGCGATAAACATCGGCCAATCTGCCGGATCACCGGAAAATCGCGGTAGTTCACGAGCTAATGACTGTCTAGCGGTTAACTGCTGCGGAGTTGGGCTTGGATAGGTCATAAGATTGTTTGAAACATTTGTGGGGGCGTTGGGGTATTGTACTGAATGCAGCATATTATAATCAGGTCTTGCGGACTCGTAACGCGATGGACCAGAAAGAAAATCAGGGGCAGGGGGGTGTTGCATTGACCCAATTCTAGATCTTGATTCAGCGGTATCAAAACGCGACTGACTAGGAAAATGTTTAAAGTGTGACTGACTATCAAATTTTCTTGTTTCTGGTGCATAATGTGGCGTATCGTATGTGGGGTTAAAATCATTCATGGCATAGAATTTCGGTTTATTAAAAGAGGCTTGACGCTTACCTGATTCTTTTGGGTAGTTAGGCAGGGGGGAAGAGTAAACATTTCCACGATATCCTTCTACAAACCTTACCCTCGATGCGGGTACAATTGGCTCTCCGTTCAACCATCGATTGTTTGCCGAGTTCCACTGGCTAGATTTTGGAACTGTTTCCAAGTTTGTCGACTGTAGGAACCTATCCTTCAATACACTCGGCGGACGCAGAGTGGGATCAGTCGCTTCGTAGACTGACTTCCCTGTCGTATTACGCTTGGGAATGGTTCCTGTATTTTTTCCGCTATCTGTCAAGAGCAAGGTTTCCTTACAGAGATTTAGAAGATCCTGTACGTCATTTGCAGTGGGACTTCCGTTTTGTTCAAACTGTTCCAAACGGTCAACCAATCGTTGCTTGCTCCGTAGATCCGCATTTTGCGACATTGGTCTAGGGTAAGATTGGGCTTCCTTTTCCACATCATCTGCAATCAGATTCGTGTCGCTAATCCAATCACGAAGCCGCTGTTGATCTCCTTGGACACTCACCGAATGTTTTCGGCTTCTTGAGTTCCGTGCGACAACAGTTTCCAATAAATCTTCTCTCTGCTTGAGAAATCGTTCTTTCATGTCCAACTCCAGCTTTTTAATCTCCAATTCCTGCTGCTTTATCAGACGGTTCAAAGAATCTGACATCGTCAGAGTATCACTTTCAGATTCAAAACTCCTTCTGTGGTCATCGTTACCAGCAGAGCACGATCGACATATAAAATCATGATCCGCGACGGATTCTTCCACACCGGCACACGAGAAGTGCCGCCAAGACGCACATTGGTCACATTGAACCATCTTCTGGAAGGCATCGCACTGTACGCAGTCAACACAGTTGAATTCCAGTTCCGGGTCATAGTCCTTTCCTGCCATCCTGGGCGGGTTAAGCTTTTTGAAGAATGCTACGGCCAAGAAAGACACCGACTAAATTTCGAGAGCAGTTGTATTTGTTGATATGTTGCTTCAAAACTGTAATAATACATATTTTTAACATTTCTAGTGGTTTTAAATTGAAACTCTAACTTACAGCTTAGTCTGCCTTCTCCAAGGCTTGGCCTATTCTTCTTGTCAAGTGTTAACAAAATCGAGTGATTCAGGTTACAGCGCGGAATTCAGCGGAACCACCGCAGTAACGGAATCATCCGTATGGACCGAAACAGATGACTTAACCTGGAACTCAGGAATTACGATTCCTGGAGGATATTTATACTATTAAACGACTGAGGTTTTCAGAAAAGATAGCTGACTTACGTGACAAATCGATCTTTGCGTATGCAAACGAATAAATACGAATAAACTTAGCAACTTTTGGTTTTAGATAAAAAATCGACTAATGCACATAAAATGCCAACTCACGATGTACACGCTTGTAACAATTTGACTTAACCACATGCGGTCTTTCCGTTCGTTTCCCTGTCATCATTAACTATCATTACGTAAATCGGTTTTCCAACCGTGATGATTACGGCAGGGTTGCCTGTTTGCCGACAAATATTGAAGGAACCGGCAATCGATTTCAGCTATCAAATTCTGTATAAGGGGTCTTTTCCGACGCAGTCATTTAGCAGCGATTTAACTCCGACCTAACGGTGAAAAATTGATGAAGTGAATGTTAAGTGGATAGGTTTTAATGGAAAGAATATTCTGTAAATATTTCACACAAAACAATGAATAACCCCCACACTATTTCACACAATATATAAAATGACACTACCAACACTGTGCACTGACAACATAGAACTAATAGTGAGACAAACATGACATGAATGTGAACTGAAAGTTTAGTTGTATAAGTAACATGTACAGTACATTTATTTATGCTTCAATAAAATCACTTTTCAAACCTATTCGCGCGCAACGGACGTTTACCACCCGAAAGTTCGTTCGTTCTCGGTCTTGTTTCGCTCCGCCATCGCTGTTCAAGTTGATGACCCATTGGTGCTTCCTACTCACCCGTTGTCGTCAGCCGTTTGAGACCCAATTAGTGGGACACTACTAACGGAATCCTTCGTCCGTATAGAGTCCATTTAAACTGTTCAATTTTAAAGCTATTTATAGTATCGACATAGATAGATTTGAAAATTTGCACATAA
This sequence comes from Uranotaenia lowii, assembly GCF_029784155.1. NCBI lineage: Eukaryota > Metazoa > Arthropoda > Insecta > Diptera > Culicidae > Uranotaenia > Uranotaenia lowii. Next base: position 365,702,225 of record NC_073693.1, read on the forward strand.
GTTATGAACTAAGAGTTGAAAGTTAAGAAAAATGGGTGCTCCATATTATAAATTGGCACAAAAACCACAGGCTTGGTTCCACAGATGAAACAAAAATGAAGATGATTTTTCAGTACAACATATTCAATTTTCCCATGCTAACATAAAAGCTCAACTTTACTCATATAAACGTTACTAAAAAAAAGTTCTGCAAAAAATCATGGATGAGCAGAGCTGCAAATTATCAGTGTCAGACGGCCAATGACAGCCGACTTTGATACTGCTTTGCATGTCTATGTCATGTGATACTGTTTTTTGGTCAGAAACATATGATTACAAAGTCATGACCAAGCTGAATGAACGACATAATGCTTGCTACGACTTTTGTCTTCTTACGGCCAACAACTACATTTTTTCAACTTTGCGCAAATAATAACGTGAAATCTCTCCCAAAACAGCCTGAAAATGAAATGGAAAGATGATCGTATGTGTGATGCGAGTGGAATAAAAAAATGTCATTCAATATTGACATTGCTGCCTGACCGACATTGTATCTTGGTCATTCAACTCGTAGATGACTCTGATATTCTTTCGATAACATTGACTACTAGACGTCAGTCTTCTGAAAATCAATCAAAACAAACACTCAGGATGCGTTTCCTGTTGGAAACATTCAGATTGTATAATGGGATAGCGCCTCTCGCAACTGATTCGCCTGGCTGGTATGCAATCTCGATCAGCGCTCCTATCAGCTATGCAAACCGAGTCGCATCATTCAGAATCATCGGTTTAGCAAACATCGCATATCGGAGATGAGTGAGATACAAACTGATCCATTCTGAATGTAGCTCACTCAGTATCTGCCTAAATTATATGAAATTCAAAATTATTTTTTGCAGGACGAGAAAAATCAAACAGTTGTGCGGGACACCATAAATTCTCAGTAGTTTTAACGTGACGGACGACTGTTTAATAAGAGAACTTGTAAAATTTGAAAAACATGGCGAAAGTGAACATCTTTCCCTCACATACACAACTTCAATTTGATTTTGATCATACTGATGTTAAAAAACGTTATAACAACAAATAAATTTATTAATTTGCTATATATCAAATCAAACAAAATACGCTAATGATCGGCTTCATGTATCACTCACTCACTACCTGATCCATTCACTCCTGATCGAAGACCAACAAGATTCGCCATATGCATTGCGCATTGGTGAGATTCCAATTTGATGATGGTGCTGCACTGTTTTGACAGCAAGCATCGTACGAGGTGATCTGTATTTTAGCGATGAATTGAACGATCGATGATCGGGTAGGTCCAGTAGCAATCAATAACGAAACCCGACCGTTGTACGTTCAGGTGCGAAGTGCAATCAGAAACATTCATTGAAAATGAGTGATATTCAGAACACTGCTAGACGTTGGTCGGGTCGAACGAAATTGACTGAAATTTACCAGCCTTGTGGATGAGTTTTGAACCAAAACGAAGCTTTTAAGACCCCAGGGTTTGAGAAATTCAAAAATGACCCCAAATCGACTCAGTCTAGTGTACATACACATGTATTAAATGAGAAAATCAATTTGTTTTGGGTATTGATCTTTGAATTATCGTACGCTTCGTTTTTACTAAACTGTCGTCAAAATGAAACAGGAAATGTGCGAATTAAAGAATTTGGGAAAATAAACTATTTCGTCGTTTATCAGGGTGGGTGTTTACCTTAATATGTGCACTCTTCATGCTAAGGTAGTTTTTCTGCAGTGGAAGGAATATCAAGGTTTTCTTTTCATCAAAATATCAACATCTTGCGTTTTCCAATTTTCACAGTTTCTAGCAAAACGAAGTTCATACGGGATCCGCTAAAGGGCGCACACGAAATTATTGAGACACATTCAACAGGGCATAACTTTTTTACCATGGGTAAAAATCAATCAAATTTTGCACACTTTCTCATTGATGTGTATTGTTTACATGCTGTCAAACTCGAAGTCGTGTTTTTCGATTCAACGGAAATGGAGGTGAACCAACGCAAGTCAAGAAAACAAATTCTTTCCAAACACCTGGAATTTTCTGACCTGTCGCACCGGCAGTTGGGAAAAATAATAAACATTCACCATTCAACCGTCTCCAGAGTGTTGAAGCGGTTCCAGGAGCAGTTGACGTTGAACCACGACAAAGGAGCTGGAAGAAAACCGGGACTGGAGAACAGAAAGACGGAGGGAAAGGTGAAGCGGATGATTAAAGCATGATGCAAGCGTTTCAAGCCATGATTTGGCTAAGAAGATCGGCATGTCGTAGTGCTACGTCCAGAATGCAAAAAAGAGAGCTGGACTACATACATACATACAAGGTAGAGAACTCCCCAAAACGCGATGAGTGGCAACAACCGACGGCTAAAACTCGGGCACGGATGCTCTACGAGAAGATGCTGACAAAATATGGCTGCTGTGTGATGGACGACGAAACGTAGATAAACATAGATTTTCAGCAAATTCCGGGATTGGAGTTTATCACCGGCAAGAGCAAGTTCGATGTGGACGACAAATTTGAGAAGAAGAAAATGTCGAAGTCCGCTCCCAAATATCTCGTTTGGCAGGTCATCTGATCTTGCAGACTGAGGAGTGAGCCTTTCGTGACAAAGGGCACAGTAAATGGCGAGATCTACAAATCTGAGTGCCTCGAGAAGCGCCTTTTTCCGTTCTTGCAGCAGCACGACAAAGCTTCCGCATTTTTGTACCAAAGGACATGAACCCGCCAAACTATTCAGAGCTGCGCCCGGTGGAGCAGTACTGGGCAAAAATGAAGCGGGAACTTCGGCAGAGGAAGAAGACATTCATAGACGAGAAGAACATGTTAAAAAAAATAGAAAAAAAACTGATAAACTGGTACCGGATGACACTGTAAAGACTTTGATGGAGGACATTGAGTGAAAACGAGTTCAATTTTGCACTCAAGGCTCCGTCGACTAATTTTTCTTTTGATTTTTGAAGTAAATGTATGTATCAAACTACCATGAAATATTGGTTTTTACCTTGGTAATTTACCTTGTAGACGAGACAAGAGAGCCTGGAAAAACTCCCTAGCCGTAGAGGGAGGAAGAGCCGCAGCCAATGGAGAAGCGTGCAGCGTTGCGGCAAACTTTAAGCGTGTCCAAGTTTTTCAATCGGCAACGGTTTTCGAAATTGGGTAAACGGATCTTGCCAGTTCAAATGTAGTTAAACATATCGTGCGAAGTGCCGCTGGATAGCCTCTATTTTCCCGGCAGCGTTCTGAAAGAATGGGCTTCAAACAGCTGATACATACTCAAGACTCGAGCAAACTATGCTGAAATATAGCCTTTTTAGATTCTACACGTCTTTAAAACCTTGGTAACGCGAAAACCTCTCCCCCCAGAGAAGAGATCGCTCTTGCTTCATAGTAAAATTATCTTGCACAAACAATGTAAAAGTCAGTAAATTTCTTGTCGTGTCGTGGATCGTTTCGGTTCAAATCTCGGCTAATCGCTGGAAAAGTTTTGCTTTGAGGACGAAAAAACCGGATCCAGAACAACTTATTCGAACAGTTTGGCTTTCGAACACAGAGCTGATATTCCGCGGTAGCGGTTTACATTTTCTCATCTTATTTTGTTGTGATCATGGAACATGTAAGCTTCTTTCCGTAGTGCGGGAAATATTGCGACATCCAGCGAAGCTAAAAAAATATCCTTATTTAGACGTCAGCAAATGTGGCATAAAACTTTCCAAAAAGATAGCAGGTATCCCGTCCAGACCCGTAGAGGAAGAATTTGCTGAAGCTTTTAAAATGTCTGCATCGTCGATTGGTATACCTACCAATTACGTAGGAATCTAGAGGTGAGACATTTCACACAACCATAGTCAGTTACTCTGGAAAAATGGACCGAGATGAATAAATGCTAGAAAACTTTACGACAAAAAGATAGCAGGTTCCGGGATCAGTGTTCGCTACATTTCCAGCTAAAGAACATTTGAAAAGTTATTTTTGATGCATATTCAAAAAGATTTTGGATTTGTCTTGAAACCGCGCTTGAAAATTAAAACGCTGACGCGACGCACCCGACGATTTTTGCATCACAATAGGCGATGAAAGCGCTGCCGAATTTGGGTGATGGTTTCGCATTAGTGCAAGTGAGATACAGCTGAAATTTCACCCAACTTTTGACAGATCTAATTGGGTTTTCTTAAGGAGAGAAATAATAACTTTTCGATTCCATCGCTCATACCCAAGGATGCCGAAAAAAAATCTGTGTTTTTGAGAAAAATAATTCTGTTTTTTTTATGATTTCAACCAAAAATTCTGTGATGGATTTCTGTGATGCTATTTCCTTGAATTTTAAAGAAAATTCATGTCAAATTGGGTCTTTTTCACATTTTAGTTGGGCAAAATCAATTACCCTTACCAATTTTATCATACTTTTCTAATTTAAAGTAAGAAATCTTAATTTTATATTGTCCAAAAAAAATACAATCTCAAAAGTCCATTCAAAATTTAAAAATCTGTGAAATCTGTGAAAATTTCAAAATTCTGTGTTCTGTGATAAAGATTCTGTGATAAAAATTTGCTGACAATTCTGTGAAATTACAGATTTTTCTGTGATTTCGGCAACCTTGCTCATACCGCGTCACGAATCATAGCAACCAGAAGTTTGTTTTGATTCGCTTTATTCGTTCTTTGTCTAGTATGTTATCGCGAAACAATACTGCATGATACAGAGTTTAAATAACGGCTGAGCTGAAGGGCTGAAGCTGTTCAAGTTAAAAGAAGAAGAAGAGTTTAAATCCTCGGAGTTTCTACTGCTTGAAGGACATCGGAAGGCGGAAGGAATTTTAAACCGAGTTAAGTTTTTAAAATGCATTTTTCTTCTGTTTCATGGTATGCTATATTTCATAACAGTCGGCCTCCAGCCGATTTGCGAATGGTCAGTGACCGATCGCGTTGAGATGGAGCAGTGAAGAAATAAATGTATAGATTTCAATCACTTTTTCAAAAAAAAACCTACATATCTAAAAATCCATTTACACCACCAGAATTTTGTCATATGATGGTTCTATCACATCTGTGGTTCCATATCATTATGATTAATCCTTGAATTCCTCAAAAATAATGCTCAAACGATATAATTTGAAATTTTTTTAATCAGGGTCATAAAAAATTGGATGGTAATTTGAATTTTGGGTCTATTTTTGTAATATTTGAACATGTTATTTAAAGACGGATCATTCGGAACTTTGCTGATTCGCAAGAGTTTTGAATATTTTCAAAAAACAGGGCGTCGAGGACGCTAATGTTTAGAACAAGTTTTGCGTTTTAGTACAATGCCAATACGTCTGACGGGCTATTGTGCGGCTTCATTTACTCCTTTTTCGTACGCTGAGTTCGATTTGCGGTACTAGTGCATAGTGTGGAAGGACTTGTGCTTGTTGATTGGTGACCTAGGGTGCGTGTGAATTGGAAGCTACGCTCCGTTTCGGTACATAGCTGTCAATTATGTAGTTGAGTATGTTGAAAAGGGTCACAGCTGCTGCACTAGGATCAGAGAGATCGAACTCATCTTCCAATTCAATGGAATCCAGAACAAGGCGAATAGCTTCAAAGTAAATGTTCTTGAAGTCTCGGTAGGAGGACGCTGTTTCCTCAACTAGAGCATTAGATCTGATGACATCGAATGAGACCATTAAGACCGTGTGATGAGGAACTACTTTAATGAGGAGAGCGGGAGCTTAATCGATTGTCGAATTCCCAAACCCTTCATTAATAAACAGAGGTCGATCATACGGCCGTTTTCGTTTTCGAACCTGTTGATCTGACGTAGAGTCACGGTTTCCCCGTTTCCAGCCATGCATGTTGAAGTCAATGGTCACCGTGATCAATGCGAACCCAAAGATGTTCCAAATCTGCCCAGGTACTGTGTTCGATAAGCTGAGCCGGGAGTCTGGATTTGGCAGCAAGTAAAACTCCGCCTCCAGTTATCTTCTTGCTACTCAGGAGGCTTCGATAACAACGGAACACTGTATAATCTGGCCAGATAATCTGACTGAATAAAGTCCGGTCGTTCAACCATGTTTCTGTGAATGCGATGATTTCGTAGCAGGACGTGGTAACGACGTGGCAAGGAGGTAATCAACCAAACAGGAATTAACACCACCGACGTTCTGGTAGTAAACGTTGACCGGATGCAGAACGCGAACAACAAGCAAATGCAAAATCCAACACGTGGAGAAGAACAGCCGATAATAGCGTAGTTGCCTGAAATCTCAAGCTGTAGAACCCCTTCACCACCGACAAACGTTTCGTCCCAGCGCTTAAAGCCAAGTAGATGTAGACAAGTCTGGATAATTTTGCGGGTTTGATCTGTGATAAATCGAAAACTGGATACGAGAGAAAGATGTTCTTATCGTAACTGAGTACTTGCCTGTGAGAGTGTTCTGGAGAACCCTCTTGGCTCCCACGAACTCAGGATCAAGTCAACTGAAGACGCAGGCTGGAAAATGCCAAGTTCGTTTGGAGTCTGCTTCGAAGATACTGGCGTGGTCGTGGACCAAACAGTGTTGAAAACTTCCGGGATAGTACCTTCCGCAGTTGACTGGATTACTTGAACCGTCGGAACAGGAGTCTAAGGCCGTCGATTCGTGTTTTTGCCTGATCCACAAATTCACGGAAAAGGATTCCCGTTGGCCAGGTCAATGGGCACAGAGCGACATCTACCGGCGAAGAAAGGTCCAGGCAACGGGAAACAGTTTTGTGCACGTTCTCGTCCGTAATCTGGGGTTGAAGTCCAGCTAGGTAAAGCCAGAACTTGGGTGTCGGAGATACAACGAACGAGATGGAAAGATCACTGAGATCGACGGAATTAGTCCTTGCCATTATAGCGGACGCAACTGATAGTCCGTCATTGCCACGACGATGCTTGTAGTTCAATGATAGATACAACTGTGGTGTGTACGAAGAAAGACCGATGTCTTTCCCGAATCAGATAAGCCAAATTTGCGTTTGCGAGTCTCTAGATCATCTGGCGGTCACGCCAGAGCTCTCTACGAACAAAAATCCGAATCTTCAACTCAAACGTCAAATCCGTATTGGCGCTAGAAATCGAGATTCGAGAACGTAAGTGGAAATGGATTAGGCCGCTGCGATAAGACGAGCACGAGATTTGACATCGAAGACATCGAAGGAGAGGCCACCCTAGAAACTCGTGGCGACGATGCTTAGCCGCCGAAATCCTAACTGTCTATGTGGGAATCTTGACTGAGACTAAGTGAAGACGCTGGTTCCGGATCTTCAACAGTGGAGGTCTTTTTCCACGATCCTATGCGCCGTAGAATCGACGCAGGACTATTAGGTAATTTAGTAAGTTCCGACTATTGCATACATTTGTAGTTGTTTTTTTTTTTATCGAAACGTAATTTCACACATTTCATTCAAAGACCATGAGATAGTACGAGCTAGATAAAAAAATTTATTTAGGGTAGAAGAGAGGTGTCTCAAGGGTATGAAAGAGTTTTTACCACTCACACTTGAGATTGATATGTACTCTTTTAACGCTCAATTGCCACCAACAATGAAAATGAACTTGTTAAAACAAAAAATATTATTATTGAAGAGAAAAAGTAAGGAAATATAAATTGCATTTGAAAATTTTTGAAGTGTTCATTAGCAATACAAGACTATTCACGTTTAAGTTCAAATTACTGTAGCAATTTCACTGTGCCTTGTTTTCCATTAACATTCTCAGATTTTCGAGAAAATCAATTGTTATTTTAGAGAAATATCTGTTCAGCATTTAAGTAAGTAGAAGTCAATCGCCGCCTATGGCAATTCTATCATAATACAATGTTGAAAAACTAGAAGACTCTCCCCAATAATGCTAGCTTCCATTTCTCCTCATCATCTGAAGGAGTGAAGAAAAGGCCACCTTTCCTCCAAATGCCACCCCAAATAGCGTGGCTAATAGTCATTTTCTTTGGGACTGTCTCGCAGACTGGATGTGACTTTAGCGTCTTGTAAAAATAGAGGCTTGCCTAATAATATGTGTCGAAAAGCCTTAGGTGTGAGAATCGCAGCTTTTCGAAAAAAATATAACAAGAACCTAAGCAGGAGGATTTCTAATCAATCATGGTCAGTCGGCACCTCGAATGGGGTTGTTTTCCTTCTTTTTTTTTATTCGAACCCATCTAGACCATATAATGGTGTAATGGTCAAGAATTTGTTTTCAGAAGCATATTTCGGATGCTCTACGAAAGCCTAGCTTAATTAAAAGAAAACTTATACATTCTGGCATTGTGGACCCTTCGAGTGTATGGAAAATTGATTCCTTGAAAACGGTAATTAGAAATCGACATACCAACAAACAAACTATAGGCTTTATTGCAGCTTTTATTACCTGCTGGAAGGTTGACAAAACGGGTGCGGTTGAATTAATAGGGATTTTTGACATTTTGATTCAATGGTAATTATATGCTTCGGGAGGCATAATTTCACACAATTAGGTATTCAATTTCATTGAAATTTCAATAGTATTGAGCTTTTTGATTATCTGGTTAATAAGGTTGACAAATAATCTATTTATTGTTTTTTTTTAAACTCAGATAAACAACGGTATACCTCACAAGTTTTATTTATTGAAGGACTTCAGCATTTCAACAGTCAGTAATGGGAAACACTCAGCAAATTTCCACAAGTATCTCATGTTTCCTTTCCAAAGAGAACTTCAAGAATATGATGACCATCAATAATGTATCCCTTTTTGTAATCAGTAGGGAAAAAATCTGTACAAGCATGAACCGAAAAAAAACAAAATCCTCAAGGAATGTTTCGAAATTGACGACACAATCTGTTGCCATCGGAAACAATGGAATAAATCCATTAGCAAAAAAGTAGAATAAGGGGCCAAATAATTCCGCTTCGGGTGTCCCAAATTGATATGATATTCTCCCGCGTGGAACTCCCTCAATTCGAGGGATCCTTCCATCCGATGGTCCGTGGAGGGAATCCCTAATGACCACTGGAATGCCCCGGTCGGATCTATCCGATTCCATCCGAAATGGGGCCAGCCAGGCTGAGATCGATTTCGGGGTTCCGTTACGGTTCCACGGTCAAGCGAAATTTTGTCATTCCACTTCTTCGCCGCCGCCATTGCTTGGCTTTGTTATCGAGAGCTCATAAAATTTGCCGCTGCTGCCACATTTTCCTTACTATGACTGTGAGTTGGGGACTCAGGAGGGTCAGCCGAAGAAAACGAGCCTTCAACCTGCCACGTGGTCCCTCGTTGACCCAACTCAACTCCTTCGGGAGGCGCCTTTTTTTGTTACTTTTCTGAATGCGGTGAATAGGTTGAAGTTGGCTTGGCAGCTACAAAAAAAGATTTTTTTTATAAATATCATTAGTATAAAAAATTGGATTGAGAATATTAAAAAAAAAGAATATCGATTTCGTTTGATTTACAAAATTGTTAACATTTCAAACCTGTGCTACAGGTTCGGTAACTTTACTCACTCTATAATAATTTTTATACATCAAATCCAGCATCAACCCGATGAATCTTAAACTGTTATTGTTGAATGTTAGTGATATTTTCAACCATTTACAGCATTTAAAAGATCACAATTTTGGGTGAGACCATTTATTTTATTTATATAATTTATTTCATTCTCTGTAATATGACATGTAACTGTAGCATGATTTACAACTAAGAAATGAGTAACTCATCCTAAGCTTGTAATTGGTTTGCTTGCGAGTGAATCGTCAAATTTTAGCTATTTATATGGCTCTCAAAAAATCCTTAAAAATAAAATAGTCATTTTTATGACCATAATAAAACTACTAAGCATTGAATTGTCTGACAAAATTGCAAAATTGAAGGCACAAAATGATGCCATGTTTACGGATTCACAATTTCAAGTACCTATTTGAAAATATTTTTTCAGGCCTATTTCCAATCAATTCCGTTATGTTTGTTACGTCATTAAGTTATGTCATTAAGAGTGCATTCGAAAATACGCAATAATTTGTTTTGTAAATAACTTTTGAATGCAAATACGGAAATTGATAAGATTTCAGCGAAGTTGTCTAGTGATGTTATGTTCACATGTACAAATTGTTTAGATGTTCTTTCAATTGGTTTTTGAGATAGCATCCAATCAGGAAGTTTTTCGACTTTAATTTTTGGGCAACACGTGCGCCTATTATAATACATGCTATGAACCTCCGTTATTTTTAAATAAAAGCTTTTATTGAAAACATTTTCTGTTTCTTCTGAAGCTTCAAAATAATTAAAAAAAAAAAATAATTTGGTCGAAGTTATAACTTATTTAGCCGATTCTCCTCCTTCGACACAAAAACAACATATTTGACTTTTTATCACTCCATGACAGTTTTTGCGTGACGACCTGATATCAGATCCAATTTTAACAGAACATAAACTTTTTGGGACCTATTGAAGTGCCTCCTCAAGTACTAGACTTCAAATTTTTCGATTATTCCTCCTTGTTTATCTTCGAAAAATACAGACGAGGGTTTTCAACGAAAAGTTTCTGAATAGAAACCTGTCTAGTAACATCAAAAGAGTTCGTTTTGCTGTTCATTACGATTTTTTTCAAAATATCTCCCCTCTAGCAGTCCAAATATTTTGCGCACGATTTTACCACCGTATTTTGTTTATTTCACCGGTGTGTAACTTAAGGTTGTCAGATTATCCGGGTTTGTCAGGATATTTAATACAAAATTTTGGGACAGTCCGGCCCGGCCTGGTTGCTCGGATTTCTTTGAAAAATGCCCGGATTTTGCCCGGATTTATACACTATAATTGTCAAATCAATAAAAAAAAAACAAATTGTGTTGTAATTTCTTTTCATTTATGCTGAAGTTTTTTGAGTAAGTGTTATAAAAATCACTATGGAAGGCTTTTCAGAAGCCTCAAATACGATTTGAAACCTGTCGATATAATTTGACGTAAACATTTTTTTTCTTAATTTTTGTTGAGTAATTTCTGGGTTTTGACAAAATTTGATCGGATATTGCCCGGTTTTCGGTCTTCAATTTTTAAATCAAATGCCAGGATATTGCCAAGTTTTTATAAAAAAAATGCCCAGATTTGCTGGTCCTGGATAAGTGCTGAAAAAATTCTGGCAACCTTAGTGTAACTATATTACCTTGAAAAATGAATTCAGACCCGTTTATTAGTCTACATGACTATCCGGTCAGAAAAATTTATTATTTTTATCACTTCCTTAATTGATATTTTCGGATTAATCTTGAAAAAACCTCTCACATTCCTTAACTTCGATGGAATCAATCTTATTTACTTTCATTCAAATTTTAGCTTAATTTTGAATCTTCTAGGACTTCTTGAACGACTGTCTGTGTGAACTTTGGTCGAATTGTTGATTTCCAGCTATTTTCGGGTCTCTCACTGGGGCTTTTCTGGATTTTTCTCGATCTTGCCCAAAAAATATTGCCAAAGACCTTCAGTTTTGACCGGGGGGGGGGGAGGGGGGGGGGTCGTTTAGGGGTTTAATCCCACTGCTATTTTCAGAAGCATTTAAGAAAAATCATGCCAAACGTCGATAAACCGAGTCGTATCACTTGAAAATTTGCAATCAATATTATTAAAGTTAAATGATTTTCATGAATTAGCTTAGGGAAGCCTATCCCAGTGGAATCTAAATTAAATTATTAATCGCAGCGCATTGAATTGGATTGCGCACTCATAACTGCAACATTAATGCGAGCTCGTACATTTGTGTGACCTGTCAAATCAGTGTAAAAGCTGTTGGAGTTCTACACTAAGGTTGCCAGAATTTTTTTCACTCCCATCCGGGCCTAGCAATTCCGGGCATTTTTTCAAAAAAACCTGGCAAAATCCGGGCATGGATTTAAATTTTTCAAATCCAAAAACCGGGCAAAAACCGGGCAAAATTTAGGTGTTATTATACATAAAAGCAAAGAAAAATGCTAAAAAATATGAAATTAATATTTTATTAATGTAATTGCAGACTTCCAAAAACTTTTTGGAACACTTAAATATTTAAAGGTTTTTAAAAGTAAATCAGCGAAATTATTTGAAACAACCGTTGAAAATTTCCATACCGTTAATCGATTTTGCTGAAACCTACTCATAAACTTTGTTTTTTTTTTGGGTTTCTTTGTGAAAATTGTAAAAAAATCCGGGCAATATCCGGACTTTTTTCACGATATCCGGGCAACCGGGCCGGACCGGACTTTCTCGAAATTTTGCATAAAATATCCGGGCAAATACGGATAAAACCGGGCAATCTGGCAAGCTTATTCTACACGCTATACACTTTTTAGTCAACCTTTGTACGGATAACTGCGACTGCAAAACATTGCACGAAATCCAATTTTCAATGAAAAAGATAACTTGTAAATCTATGCAATCGGTGAAAATTTAAACTTTAACAAAGTTTGCTTTCGAAATCTGTGAAATTATGATTTCAAAGTAGTCGATGAATTCGGCCACAGTATTTAAATAACCCAAATACAAGTATTTCACTAGTTACTTGCTAGCATCCACAATGGTTATCGACTGAAGAATTCAGAAATGAGGTTTTTCAAACCTTCTCTTTGAATATAAGTGAAATTAGGATTTTCGGATGATACGGAACTTAAAACTTCAGTTTTTTCGTTGTTTGTACAAAAAAGTGGGGTCTCTGAGGACAGAATATATATAGTGAAAAAACTTTTCGAAAATGCGCACAGAAAATAGGATTAAAAGGTCTATAAATTTCAACGAAGATTAAACGTCCAAAGCAGAGAAGACAAGGATTTCCTTGAAATTTATTTTTCTCACCTTTAGTTATCCTGTGATTTATTTCTACAAGAATTGCTAATTTAAGTGGAGACGAATAGTACCATCAGTTCAAACATATTAACGATTCATAGAAAGAATTTTAAAAACTTTCGTTTTTAATATAAAGGGAAAATTATTAGGGACTGGTATTGTCCACTTCGTTTAAAAAAAAAACGGTGGTAAATTTCTATTTCCTTTAAACACATGAATTCGTTTTGATTTTCCTTTTTCAGTTGTGTTTTCTTCAAAATTTGCTAACTATTAAACAGTATTAAAAATTTAAATTGAGCTGTTGTTTCAAAAGGTTGCTTACCCCTGATCTAGAAAGTTTTTCTCTTAAGAACACCCAGGAATAAACATTTTTGTGGTTCACGAGTCACGAGTCGAATTTTTATTTCAGTTGATTCTTGTTGACTTTCACGTCAACACTGATTTTTTTTTGATTAGCTCATAGTTGAATAAAAAGAATGCACACTTTCTGAGCCGATGCCCACTAGTTCGATCCCAAAGTTTTACCTGGTAAAGTTTTCTAAACCAGTCTGCCAACCGTGAATGTCATAAAAATGTTCATAAAACTTTATTCGGTACTGGAACACTTGATTATTTTACCCTTCAAATGAAATTCACAAATAACCGGAAAAAGTTTTTGAAATTATTTATCATGATGACTGTTAAAAACTCAATTTTGTTTCTATTCGAAGTACCGTAAACTGGGGGAACTTTGATCAGCGGGGTAACTTTGATCAACATGAAATTTTTGCAGATGATCATCATTAACTAAGTATAAAGTTGAAATATCTGAAAACTGTTTACTACGTTTGAAAGCCTGTAAATTGATTTACAAATAAGCTAAATTTGGTTTTTATTAGGAGATTTTTTATAATACTTAAAATATAATTTTAAAATCTTAAAATATCTGTTGTTTTGAAGGCTCACAAACAAACATCTCTCCTGATCAAATTTAAGCCTTTGTGAGCAAATGGTTTGTTTAATGTGAAAGTTAAACTATTTTTCTTGGTTTGGGTTAAGTTTAAGTGTTATTTTTATGGTCATTTGATGATAATTTATGGATATTGAAAAAAACGGTCATTTTCCATGAAAAAGCATGTAAAGGAAAAATAGCTAAAAACTTTATCAAATGGTAAAGTTCGAAGAAAAAAAGAACGTGGGAACAGTACGAGAACTTAGGGAATTGCATGAAGGTAAAATTTTATTTGTTTTCGAGGCCAAAAAATATAGAAAAATGTTTATTATTTTTACCCCTAAATGTATGCAGGAGCATTGTCCATCTTTCGAGTATATTTGTTTTTGAAAGAAAACGTTGAAAAATTCAATTGAGTCCAAACAAAAATTACTGTTATAAATGTTTTGAGCCTTCTGTGCTTAATGGCATCGAAACAATAAATTTGAAGATGTTGAGGTACGTAAAAACAATAGTGATCAAAGTAACCCCGAAACTCGAAATCTGGTTTTGTAACAAACATTTAATTATAATCACCAATGTCGTTTGAATTCACTTCAGTCAATGATCATGTTTTATACTCCTCACCTCAGTAAGAGTGTTAAAATTTTTAGGTATTACGAAAAAGCAACCCCTTCGAAAATATTCAAAAATGAATGAAAAAAGTGATCAAAGTTCCCCCAGTTTACGGTACTATTGTTTATTTAGTTTTCCTGCTCGATACGTTCACATCCTGCATTATGCAGCGATGTTTCATTTGATTTTTGTACAAACATCAAGAAAAGTTCCTGAGTTGAATGACTTTTTTTTTATAATCTCGTTTATTTGGAACCGCTCGGACCTTTAGTTTAACGGAGCCAAAATCAAGTTTCTTTTTTTACTATCAAATTTTAGAACTAAGAATAGGTAAAGAGACGAATAGAGGAAAGAAGTAGTTAAATGCGAAGATCTATAGATTTAAGAAAAAGATATATCTCGAACATATAGTCTAAGTCTATCGCAGCCAACACATCTCTCACTGGAACGTATCGAGCCCAGTATCGAGCAATGTGAAGGAACCCAGACGAAGGTGATGCTAAAGCCGCGTCTGAATGAAGCACTCAACGTTATCCGTATCTTCTCAAGGAAGTACGGTGAGTGCTTTCCGGGCTTAATTGAACGAATAGCCTCAACAGAGCTGAGACTGTCCGTTACAATGAAGTAGTGTTCAACGGTTCGCATGGCTATGTTATCCAGTGCCCAATGAATGCCTGCTAATTCAGCGATATAGACGGAGCATGGAGATTGCAGACTATAAGATGCACAGGATATTTGATTGAACACTCAAAACTCGTTTGTAAGAGATCCATCAGTAAAGTACATTTGTTCAGCATTGACGTGTCCATACTTTGCATAAAAAATCCTTGGAACAACGAAGGGACGATGTTGTTCAGGGATCACACGGATTTCATGCTGCATGGACAAATCAAACTGGACAGAGGAAATGTCGTAGTCAGGGAGAAAAACACGGATGGAAGTATACGATGAAGGATTAACCTGCATAGACATGAATTCATGATATACAGCCATATATCTTGTTTGAAGATTTTGCTCAAGTAGCTTCTCGAAATTGGCAATCACCAATGGGTTCATGACCTCACACCTGATGAGGAACCGAAGGGACAGTGAATAAAATCGATCTTTCAGGGGAAGTATACCTGCCAAAACTTCGAGACTCATGGTATGCGTTGAGGACATACAACCCAATGCTATTCGCAGACCTCGATATTGAATACTCTCGAGTTTGATGAGGTGCGTTTTAGCAGCTGATTGAAAACAGAAACTACCATATGCCATCACTGAGAGAATCGTTGTACGGTACAGTTTTATGAGATCTTCTGGATGGGCTCCCCACCAGGTGCCAGTGATTGATCGGAGAAAATTGATTCTTTGTTGGCATTTTCCTTTCAGATACTCAATATGGGCTCTCCAGGTTCACTTGGAATCAAACCAAACCCCAAGATACTTGAAACATCTCGATTGAGTGATCGTTCTGCCTAGGAGTTGAAGCTTAGCTTGAGCAGGTCTATGTTTCTAAGAGAAAACAACCATCTCCGTTTTCTGAGGGGAAAACTCAATCTCAAGCCCCAAAGCCCAGGAAGACAATCTGTCTAAAGTATCTTGTAAAGGTCTGTGCAGATGAGACTCAGTAGATCCTGTGACATACACCACTCCATCATCTGCAAGTTGTCTTAGAGTGCAGCCTTCAGAGAGACAACTGTCGATGTCACTCACGTAAAAGTTGTACAAAAGTGGACTCAAACATGAACCCTGTGGGAGGCCCATGTAAGAGGTTCTGCTAATTGCAATATCTCCGTGAGCAAAGTTCAGATGTTTCTCACAATGCAAGCTGTATTAGATGTTGTTCAATAGTGGACGCAGACCTCGGGAGTGCAATTTGTCTGACAAAACCTCTATTGAGACAGCATCAAAAGCTCCCTTTATGTCTAGAAACACTGAAGCCATTTGCTCACGTTTCGCATACGCCATTTGTATCTCTGAAGACAGCAAAGCAAGACAATCGTTTGTCCCTTTGCCCCTTCGAAACTCAAATTGAGTATCTGAAAGTAGGCCATTTGTTTCCACCCACTTATCCAATCGGAACAAAATCATTTTCTCCATCAATTTCCGTATACAAGACAACATCGCTATTGGACGGTACGAATTAGGATCAGTAGCTGGTTTTCCGGGCTTTTGGATAGCAATCACTCTCACTTGTCTCCACTCTTGGGGAACAATGATGTGCTCCAAAAATTGATTAAATAAATTTAACAAGCGAAATTTTGGCATCCGGGAGGTTTTTCAAGAAGTTAAATTTGATTTTATCAATTCCCGGAGCTGAATTGTTACAAGAAAGGAGAGCAAGTGAGAATTCAACCATTGAAAAGCTGGAATCCAGATCACACCTATCTGGAGGCACATTCCGGATTATTTTTTGCACAGGTGTAGAATCTGAACAGACTTTCCGTGCGAAGTTAAATATCCATCTATGTGAATATTCTTCACTTTCATTCGTAGATGATCAATTACGCATGCTTCGTGCCACTCTCCACAAGGTACTCAAGGATGTTTCCCGTGATAAACTTCCCACAAAATTCCTCCAATACGCCTTTTTCTTCCCTTTTATTAATTTTTTGAACTGATTTTCAAGGGAAACATATATTTTAAAAAGGGCGAGAGTTTCATGTTTTCGAAAATCTTTAAATGCTTTGGATTTATCCTTATAAAGCTTAGAACACTGCTGGTCCCACCAAGGATTAGGGGGCCTTCTAGGAACAGATGAATCTGGGATGGGTTTTGTTTGAGCACAAAGTGCACTTTCATGTATCAAACGAGAAAGAAAGTGGTACTCTTCTAAAGGAGGTAAAACATGCATAGAATCGATGGCTGTTACTATTTCGTCCGAGTACTTTTTCCAGTCGATGTGTCTTTTAAGGTCATATGTCATATTAATTGTGTTTGAAGAGCTGACCCCATTGGTGATAGTAATTTCGATAGGCAAGTGATCACTACCATTAGGATCATGGACCACCTTCCACTGGCAATCAAATGATAGTGAATTTGAGCAGAGTGAGAGGTCAATTGCGCTTTGTCTTGCAGGAGGTTTAGGTACCCGTGTTTTTTTCACCCGTGTTCAAAACCGTTTAAATTGAAACTGTCGCAAATGTCATTGATAAGAGTAGAACGACTATCGTCAATTTGTTCTCCCCAGACAGTTCCATGTGAATTGAAGTCACCCATGATCAACCTTGGCTCAGGAAGCACTGAGCACAGGTCCTCCAGGTGATTTCGATCCACTGCAACCCTCTGAGGCCAGTACAAGCTGACAACGCATAAGTCCTTTTCTCTTATAGTTGTATGACATGCAACAGCTTCAATCCCTCCTGATAAAGGAAGGTTGATTCTGTAAAAGGAGTGGCGCTTATTGATCCCCAAAAGCACCCCTCCATACGAGTCGTCGCGATCCAAACGGAAAATCTTAAAATCGTGGAAAGAGATATTAGATTGAGAAGTTAGCCATGTTTCGGACAACGCAAAAATATTGCAATGTGTTTTATGAATCAAATAATTTAAAGAAGCTAATTTTGGTATAAGACTACGACAATTCCACTGTAAGACAGTGATATCTCCGACCTCTCGAACTAGATTAGCCATCAAGAGAGATAAACGCTGAAAGAAGGGGCCAAGTTTGCATCAATTGCTGAACAAGTGTCTTCACTATGGGAAGTATTGCATTCACAACACTTCTCATGGAGTCAGACACGTTAAAAATTGAAAAAAATCCCATTCACAATGTCAGAAAATTTAAGGGCTCCTAACTGGGTAGTTGGAGCTGCGGAGAATCCATTTGATGATGGGAGTTTCGATGTGTTGCAACTGCTGGATCAATTAAAGGAGAGGTATTTCCACGGAAACCAGGAGGAACAAGATTTTCCTTTTTCGCTGGATTCGCTTTTTTACCAAAGCTAAATGAAGGACTAACCGGAGGAATTTTTCTTGCAATCTTGGGAGAAGAAGACGCTCTGATGCGCTTTCTTGAGCTTTCTATCATAACGAAGGGTCGTCCTTCATCAGCTGAATCCGATTCCACTTCATCAACTGGCAGCGGCGAAAACACGTTGTTGGACGCAGGTTGGGACGATGGAGAAGCGCTCTGAAGGATGGCAGCGTAAGAACGATTAGATCGTTTTTTTAACGAACGCTTCTGCTTGTCCCAGCGACTTTTAAAAGCCCCACATTGAGAAATTTCATGTGGAGTGCCACCGCAATAAATACATTTTTGTTCTTCGACTTGACATGCGTCAACCTCATGTTTTTCCCCACAACGAGAACAACGAGGTTTATTACAACAGTAAAATGTTGTATGCCCTATTTTGTGGCAGTTATTACAGGTCATTGGACGGGGGACGAAAAGACGCACAGAAAGCCTTAAAACACCCCCTATCAAAACGTAGTGAGGCAGTTGCGAGTTGGCGACAATCCAAGATTTTGACCGAAGTCAAATCAAGGCTCTCAAACTTGCTTACCCCATTGGAGATATTATATTCGGGCGTCAGACTCATTTCAGTGATAACGCCCTCAATCTTTACGTTTCGAGAGGGGACAAAAACGCGGTACTCTAAATTGAAAAACTTACTTTCAACTATCTCATTTGCGGCTTTTGAGTTAGCCACAACAACTCGCAGCTTGTTTGGTCTCACTTTGGATATGCTGGTAACGGAGGACCACCTGGCCAGATCTTTCGTGATCTGAATGAACCGGAAATCTGAATGGGCCGGAAAAAAACCACCCATGGACCAGAAACAGATGGGTTTTCAGGATAGACTACGACCGGTCTTACTCGCAGGTGTATCAGACTGCATCTCATCTTCGGGAACAGAATTAGTACCTGAAGGTCCTGCTTTGCCATCAAAACCTGCTGGGTTTGACCCCCGCCTTCGACCATAATTTATTACGGCCGTAACAAAATATGATAAAAGCTATCTATGATCGAAATAAAAAGAGAAAAATACTTACAATACAAGAATAAAATGTGAAATATTACAATTTGATTATTTGATTTTTGTTTGTTGATCCGCGGAACACTGATGCTGACTTGATTCCTTCCACGAGATTTTCTTGGCTCCAATCGACGTGAGATTTGACTGTTACGTCTGGTCTGGGCTCCTGATGGTAATGATGCCCCACTTGAGGTGTTTTTGGCAATAACGTTGTTGCTGATGATTTCGTTGATGATTGTGAATCCTCGACTTGGGATAGTGTCTTGGTTGCACGGTCACGGCTAAAAACCTCCGAATTTATTGGTTACAACCAGGCTTGCTCCAAGCTGCCCCGGCGGCACGCTGAACCGGATGTGTTGAGGTGCTTGAAACTGCTTCCTTTTTGTCACTTTTCCAGTTTGATATAAACTTTTCAAACTTTTTACGAAGAAAATTCCAGGACGGAAAAAGTTGAATGACTTTTGTCGAAGAGAGTTTTCCTTCAAAAGTTGTTTTTAAAAATTAAATTGGCTAATTTTAAAATTGTTCTAACAATAGAATTGAAATTGAGGTGTGTATCTCTGTTGCATAGTATTAAATTTAATAAAATTGATAGTCCTATTTGAAAAGCATTGTTGAAGAAAAAACTTTTGACAATTACATACTAAAAAACCAAAGTCTGAAGTAGGTTTTTTTTCCATTCATAGTTTTTAAATGAATTCAATTTTTATTAAAATTTCATTGATTTTCACTACTAACTGAATTCATCCTCCAAATCGGGACAAATTGACTTCCGTGGAAGATACGAGCCTCTCGAGAATCAACCCTTAGTATGGGACCGATCCGGACAGCTGGTAGTATCTGTTCTTCCTAAGTCCTAAGTAGGTTGAGGTAGGTATTTTCCTTACGGTTTCACCTATTGTTTTTTTTTGCAGCAATTTTGCTCCAATCTCTCACTTAGAGATCAGCATCAGCAGACTCTTTGGGTTCGGGTTTGGGTGTTTGCTTGGTGGGCTTTTGTTTTATGAACTAGTACAAATATTTTGCCTCACTGTCTGTTGTTTGGTTTGGGTCTTCCCGGGATTCATCCGTCCTTCCGTCGGTTTGGGTTTCGGATTCCTTGGCATATCGTTTTCCTGCAGAAGGAAAAAATGAAACGAAAAAAGAAACCCAAGAGATTGAACGAAAAAGATTGAATCTCGGAGAAGTCTCCGGCTGCTGGTCAATTTAAGGGACTGCGCGAAGTGTGTGGGTGGGCTGTGTGCGTGGGAAACACAAACTGTAGCTCAAGTTTCCCGGAAGGATTTTCCCCTTTACCAAGGGGTTTTTCCGGTTATCGGTAGGATTGGTAGGTAAGTATCTAATGTTTTGACAACTTATACTCTACCCTCATGCATAAGGAGGGAAAATTTGTTAAAAAAGGGTTCACATTCCAAGCGATACTTTTTACCTCGTAAAAATTTATTTTGCCAAGAATTACAGTTAATTGAAACCATATACAGTGAACGTTTCTCATCCAATCAACTTTAGAGCTTTTTTTGGAAACATTTTTTTTTTTTTGACTTTTTTTCCTTTTCATTTCACTTCCAATTTTGTTAAACTTTTACGATACTTCCAAACATATTTCCAAATAAATAGAATGACTTTCACAGCCAAAGATTGTCACGTTGAATCTTTCTCGTTCTTTCCGGTATGAAGTTCCCATACTAGAAGCTCCCTTTCCCCCAGAACGACGACGACAACGACAATGCCATGCCAGCCAAGATTTAAGTAAGTCACGTAACAAATTAACAATGATGTAAAATTCACGACTGCAACCAGCTGTGCAAACCAATTTCCCCGCGGGGCAAAAGCTAAAACATTAATTACCATAAGCATAAAACAGGCACCACAAGCAAGAAGTGCCGTGGGTTCCGGGGCTGAGCTAAGGTGGCTCAAAATCAAAAGATTATGAAAAAAGCGAAAAAATAGTTTTTACAGACTTGTTAATAAATAAAAAAAAAACAAGTTTGCTTTTGAGACTATCGTTAATCGCCTGAACTTATGCAACCAAACTGATGATTGAGTTAAATATTTAAAGAGTTCATCGTTATTAGTTTTCACAATGAAATCTTTATTAAATGTTTCAGACATTTTTGAATATCTATAAAAAAAAACAAGTATTCGTCTCTGGAGCCACCCTACGATTCAATATGCACATGTATAGTGGAATTTGTGTCTGATTCGGATGCAGAATCCAGACTTCCCGGGGTGCTAAAATGTGCATGCATTTTTCAGTTTTTTTTGTTGTGTTTTTGTTCCTGAGCGCCATTCTGGAATCGGAAACGGAACGAGTGGCACGCAGAAAGAGACAGGTAGCAGCGAAGCTGAGCTAGAGTCTTAGCAACTTCTTTCCTCAAACCAAGCAACTCGAAACGGGATCTAAAGTAGCAGCAGCATACCAAAACAAGAAAGTTGCTGACTTCCAAATGAGTCGTGGCTCGCTACGGGTTTTTTTACGAGCTTTAATGGGAAAAATGGAGATCGTGTAGGGGCTACGACGACGTGGCCAAGAGAGAATATTGGAACGAAAAATCTTCTGCTGCATTGACATAAAATGCTTTCACGTTGTCGA
Source organism: Uranotaenia lowii (assembly GCF_029784155.1). Taxonomy (NCBI): domain Eukaryota; kingdom Metazoa; phylum Arthropoda; class Insecta; order Diptera; family Culicidae; genus Uranotaenia; species Uranotaenia lowii. The sequence goes on from NC_073693.1 coordinate 365,724,128, forward strand.
GGTCCTTAGCGTGATAACCTTTGATTTTAATTTGCATTACTGCGGAAATATGCACAGCAGTTACCTAGTTTGTCAAATGCGTAGTGAGCGGCGGTTGAGATAAGAATAAAAATCTTACGATTGTACTAATGGGTTGAAAAAAAAAATGATCGTTCAAAGCATCCTGTATAGTTTGTTTAGTTTTTAAGAGTGCCTCAAATGATCCGATTTTCGAAAAAATTATGCGTTGCAGGCTAAAATTAATCCTTGCATGGCCTAGTATAAGATTTAATGCCAAATTTTGGCCAGATCAGATCATGGGAAGGGCCTCAGCCTAAAGTTTGTAAGGGATTTTGAGACATTTGGTCTGGAGGAACATGAAAATCCAGTTTTTTTATTAATCACTTTGGTCCCCTCCGGCAGATTTCTTCCGAATACAATGTTTCTTAAAACTTAAACTATGATAAATATTTCATCTTAAGACTTCATTTCGATTCGAGTTAAGATAAAAAAAAGTCATGAAGCTTCGAAGATTTGCTTTCTAAAGGGTGATATTCATCGCGATCAATGGGACACTGGGTCGAACATATTGACGCCTCAATATGAATATCATCCTTCGAAAAGTTAGCCCATTTTTGAAGCCTAATTTACTCGGATTGCAGTGCAATTTTCGGATAAAATTTTTGTTATAACTCAGGCTTTAAGAAAAAACATATTCAAAACAAATCAGTCGAAGGGGATTATGAATGAAAAATTGAATTTTTATGTTTCTTCCGAACAAAATGTCTCAAAATCCCATACAAACTTTAGGCTCGTTGAGTGATCCCTTCCCGTGATCCGATCTGGCCCAAATTTGGCATGAAATTTTGAACTAGGGCTAGGATCAATTAAAGCCTTTAGAGCATATCATTTCACGAGTTTTAATTTTCCCATTTAAATTTGGGGCAGTCTTATACGCATTTTCATTTTATGTAGACTACCTAATATTACATTCTTTTGATATACAGAGAGCGAAACAAGAATATCACCACTACGTTTTTGGCTTGTTATAATATGAATGATTGAAAATTCTTCTACAATTTGTTTTAAATTGTTCAAAGGATAAGTCAAGCATAACTTTACTTTTTTCGGATGAAACAATTGGCGTTGAGGACAAAAAATACGAAACAAAGTACGAAATGTGAGTAGTATCACTTATGTTTTTCTACAAACATTGGGATTATTTCTTAAAATTTGCCGTGTAAAGTGAATAATAATGCTTCAACGAACTCTTTAGATAGATAACTGCATTTTAAGGCGGTTTCTAAAGCTTGCTTTATTTAGAATTGGAACAAACTTTTGTTCATATTGTTACGCTCCTCAGGGACGGATATGGAAGTTGGTACCCACGTTTCGAGAATTTTGTCAGCTGCACTTATATATATGACCCATTCCAGTGACGTCACAACGTTTGCAAAACAATTTTTTGGTATATTGTATGTAAGTTTTGCAGGTCATATCGTACATTGTTAAAAATTGTACATTATAAGGTCAACATTTAATTCTCTACAATTTGAAACCAAAAGTATTTGTATAGAATAAAAAGTTAACAAAATATAAGCAAAAGGAATCGTGACGTCACAACGCGCCTCTTTTTCTAATTTTCAGTTTTTTTTACAACGCCGCATTTTTCTGCTCTTCTATTTGATCAAATTTTATGAAAATTTCAGGAAAGTATCAATTCATTACAACCAACAAATCGATGTTTTTTTGTTTTTTTCAAATTTTGATTTCAATTTATTTAAGAACGATTCAGTTTCGTGACGTCACAACGCACCATTTTTTTGAGCAGGGTTTTGCAAAGCGTTGTGACGTCACGAAATTTTATGGTTAGCATAACATGAAATAAATCAAAGTATAATCTTAAAATGAATGCTAAATTGACTTAAAATGCTTAAAAACTTAAAAAATAATGTGATTTGGTGATGAAATCGATCCATTTATTCCCAAAAATTAAAAGGAATTAAATCTCGAAGGCCATTTAAGCAGATAAGGTTTGCAACACTGCTCACATCAATTTTATTCGAAGTTTTTTAGTGCGATCATGTGAATATTATTTAGGACAAAACTAAACTAGGAAATATTTATTCGTAAAAGCGTTGAAATGTGTTTCTGAATCTTTTTAATCTTTAATTGCAAAGGAAAGGAAAAATAAATGATAATTTCAAAGCCTTCGATCTTTTCAAAGATAGTTAATCGACACTAGAATGCCTAAATCAGCCATCTTATGAAAATCTTATAAATAAGTTGCAAGCTTAAATAGATCCTACGCCTAACACAAATTCCAGTGCCAAATTTGGGGATTGGCCCACGGAACTAGAGGGCACAATGAGCCTAAAATTTGTATGGAATTATGAGAAATTGGGTTTGGATGGACATGAAAACCAAGTTATGCACCAATTTCTGAAGTCCCTATCGGCTGATTTGTTTTAATTATAGTCATTCACAAAACTTTCATTATGACAAATAGTTTATCTCAACATCTCATTTCGACAATGGTTTAGTTAAAAAGGTTTTTGAGTTTCAAAAATTAGCTTCTGATGGGTCAAATACATAAAATACCTGAATGATCGTTAATCGATGCTAATTTTGAACGTTATAGTTGTTTTATGATGACTCTAATCGAAACGCGTTCCTCAGATGAAATATTGTCATAATCCAAACTTCCAAATACTTAAACGAAAAGAACAATTGGTTGATAAAGACCTAAATTATTGACGAAAAACGGTTTTTTTATCATGCCGAACAAAATCTACATAATTCCATACAAACTTCAGGTGCGTTGCGCAACCCCTTTCCTTAGAATAATCTGATCCAAATTTTGCATGAGACCTTGTACATATTTGAATTTATTTAATTTTGTAATTCAGTTCAAAGTCTTTTCTGTGAGATTTTATGTGAACACGGGGTTCGATTTGGATTTTCTAGTGACATTCTTTGAGGTGGAAAATTCAAAAAGGGCAGTTTTTTATTAAAATAATTTAAATAATTTTATTAATTAATTTTCTATGAAAATCTTATAAATTTTTAAATAAAAAAAGTTAATCTATTAAGTTTACCATGTTCAAAGACTTTTTGAATCTCATTACATTTATTCATGGAGCTTATTTTGTTTGAACATAATGCCAGAAAGAAATAGAAGCTACTAGTGGTTTTTTTAATTCAAACTATGTGAACTATATATGAAGAACTTGATCTTTTGCAAGATGTTCATTCAAGTCACAGATAACTACCTGCTTTATAATTAACAAATATTCTTTTACAAAATCGATGAGGATTTCATTTGTTTGATAGTTTATTTATTCTTGTATCAAGCGTTTTTAAGCGCTGTTTTAAACGTTTTATTAGAAATGTTTAGAAACAACTGAGTTAATGCAAAAAAAAAAAATTTTCTTTAAAAACTTGATAATAGAATTCGTTTATTGAAGCACATTGTTGTGTTGAACTTGTATTGAAGAAATACTATCATAGTGTTGAAGTAAAAAGTCTTGAACGTTTTCGAAAAAAAAGTAAATAAATTTTCGTGACGGCACAACGCATTCTTTACCCGGGTGCAACTCACAACCTGCTAAACCGATTTTCAATCTAAAAATTGCATTAAATTCCACTCAAAAAGTTTGAAGAGACCTCCGATTTTCGACAATATGTGAAATTTCAGTAAATCATGAATTTAAAAACAGTAGAATTTTCGTGACGCCACAACGCTTAAAAATAGATACCTTTATCAACGATTCTAGAGCGTAAACTTTCAGTAACTGTTATTTATCATATATCATGCTTAAAAGATGGGTTTTCAACCATCATTTTGCAGTAATTTTTTTTACATAGCTAGATTTTTGACAAAGTTATGTTATAAATAAAAATATTTGCAAAAATCGATTTAATTTCATACTAAAGTTTTTAAATTTCAACGTTAACATACTCAATTCTAAAAAAAAGGTAGCTGAAAATCTTTTTATGGAAAATGACACTCAAGAAATAACCTTTCTAACGCTATGTAATTTATTTTTGGATAATGAAAAATAAAAATCAGTTCTCCAGTCTAGGGGTGCTTGGAATGGGTCATATATATTTGATATTCCGCAAATCGACTGTACTTTGCAAACAATCAACATGGAAGCCGAAGGAAGGGAAAAAATTTTGAACAGTTTTTTTTGGAAAATCCATTGTGGTCTGCATCTGGGCTAGTTAAACAGCTGAAATTGCCCAGAATTAAGGTATAGGAAACATTAACGACGATTCGAAAGCCTCAAGCCAATCGTCGGAGTGGAACTGTCGATCGAAATCTGCGAGGTAAGATTTTGAAGACGATGAAGAAGAACTCCAATCTGTCGGACCGTGTTTTGGCCAGAAAATCCAGTGCTGCCATGGTATGGAGAATTCAACTCCGAGGAAGGAATCAAGTCGTATCGAGCTTGCAAACAACCAAATCGGAAAAAAAACACAGAATAAGTGAGGCCAAAATCCGTGGAAGCTATTCGACCAGGTTTCTGACCAAGTTCGACGAGTGTCTTCTGATGGACGATGAAACCTAGGTCAAGGCTGACTTCGAGCAAACTCCAGGTCAAACATTTAATTTGGCTACGGCTCTTAGAAATGTTCTAGCCAAATTTAAATCTGTTTTTGCGACAAGTTTGCAGGGAAATCATTAATATGGCAGGGCATTTGCAGCTAAGGCCAAAAAACGAAAGTTTTCGCTGCAAATAAGACAATGGCATCGGCCATCGACAATGGCAAAAAAGAGTGTCTCTAAAAATTAATTTCACCGTTCATTCGATCCCACGACCATCCCGTGATGTTTCGGCCAGATTTGGAAAGCTGTCATTACATAAAAAATGTTCAAAAAAAGTATGCAGAGAAAGGGGTCCAGTTTGTTCCGAAAACCCTTAACCCACCATACTGCCTCCAGATCGGCTTTATTGAAAAATGCTGGTCAATCATGCAGAGGAGACTCAAGGCAAAAGGAAAGGTTGTCGAAGACCTGGTGGAATAAGATAGCTATTTAAAACGATGAATGAAGAAGGTGTGCAGCTTAATGATTTTAATGGTTTTTTTCCTTTAAGTATGAAGAAAATGTTACATTTCTTTGAAAAATATTCTGGAATCCAATAATAAATAACTGAAACACAGACAAGGCCGGTTTAAAGGGGAGGCAAAAGGGGCAATTGCCCCGGCCCCCCGGCTCAGGGGGGCCCCCCGAGGGAAAAAGAAAGTTTTTAGTTTAACATAACTTTAATCAAACTACTACAAACCTATGAAAAGAAATAAAAACTAGAAAATCGGAATGAAAACTTGAAATATAAAAACTAAAGGGCCCCCGTGAAATAATATCTAGATTAGTTTTTTCTTAAAACAGTTAAGGGGGCCCCCTATAGTAAGCAGTGAATTAGCTCTACCACATTTTGCGAGCTGAGAATATCAAAATCTTCTGAACAAAACCGAATATCCATGATCTTAATCTTATCATTTTCCAGATTCCATTCATTGGGATTTTCGAGTCTTGTGTTGTTTCACCAGTAACTGAAGTTCAGTTTCATAATTTTTCTGAATTTTGAAATTTTAGGATTTTTGTTTAAGGTATTAAACTCATTTGGATTCCATCTGATTTTTTTCAATGGTTACTAATTCTGTGTTTTAAGCACTCAATCTTTATTCTCATTTTTTGCACTAATACCCCTTTGGCTTTGAGGGCATCGAATGAAACTTTCGTCATATTTAGAATAACAATTTGATAAAAAAAAGTTTATCTGATGATAATCATATTCAAAAACATCTCATGAAAAAATTTTTTTTTTGTGTTTCAAAGACAAAGAATTGGTGCAATTTCTGCTTTTGCTCTGATTGTAACTTTGTATTTCTTATTTTTGATTTGATACATATTTTGTTTCACAAAACTTGATTTGGGTCCGGTCTTTTTTTTTTAAATTGGAGAATTTTAGTTGGTGATAAGGGTTTTAAAAAATGAATTTTGCATTTTGCAGCTTAAATCAGAGTTTTCATTTTTAAGAAATTTTTGAATTCTTCCGCAATGTTTGCGCGTGATTGATTAACAGTTTTTATTTGAAGATACCAGAAACTATTTTCTACGTAACATGGCTATTTGAAGATAGTATACTGAACTCATCTCCAGTTTTTTTGCACGTTTGAAATGTTTTTCTGGGCAGCATTTGGAAAAAAAACGAATTATAGGGGCCCCCCGAGAAAAATTGCCCCGGGCCCCCCGATGGCTTAATCCGGCCCTGAACACAGGCAATTGTTTTTTATCAAATTCTAAATGAAGCAAGCTTTATTTAGTATTAAAAAAAAATTTAAAGTGATTTTAAAAAGATTTTCCTGTAGCAATAAGGAATTTTACAATTTAGCTTTAGACTTTTATCAACTGCTTATTTTTTTTTTAACTTACATGACGTGAATTGATAAAACAATTTCGAATCGAGCTTATACTTTTGCTTATGCTTATGATACGTACACAGCCAGGACTTGTCAGCATCTCGGTCAATAGTTGAAATTCATTCACTATTCATTACATCTTTGCCAGCCCCCCTGTATAACACGCAGAAACGACTATAACCAGGAAAGAGAGAAAAGTGGACAACAGTACCATACATGACCATAAGAATGGAGAATCGAATTACAATCGTTGGGAGCACAAATACTAAAAATTGGTGTGCTCCTAACGTAGATCATCTTTTAAAAATCTTTCTGGATGAGAATTCCAAAATTAAGCCTAAACAGTATTTTTTATAATAGAGATGTTTTTTGTTATTTCAGCAAATTGTTAATGTGAGTTTATCATCGATTTATTGTTCTTTTAACTTCAGATTTCGGCCTGCCATCATTTTTGGTCAATATTGAACTTGGCTCTTGTAAATTTAATATAAAATAAAATAGTTTTCAAAGAAATACTTGAAAATTTAACATTTTAAAATCAATAAAACCCTGATTGGGCATACAAGATAAAAAAAAGCAGTAGGTAATTGAAAAAAAATATAGCTGCATCGTTTGACTGATTCGACTGGTCCACACGATTTTCAAAATAATTTGTTACAAACATTCCATTGTAGCTCAGCAAATGCAAGAAATGGTCTTCGTTCGAAATGAAACTGTATGTTGTTGTTGTTGTTGTATGTTTATTTTTAGAGGGTTTTTAGCCTTCAACTTTTACCCTCTCTTAACTAATATTCGAGTACATTAAATTTGCTTGAACTGTATGATGTTAGTTTCTTCTTTCTATTCTACAGGATCATCTCACCAAAAATATTGTTATTTTGTCGGTGAAATTTATTTTTCGACAATGTTAATCATTTCTACAATCTAAATTCATTGATTTAGACGTTCATTGATTGAAAAGTGCGGTTTCAACACAATTTTTTACATTTGTTGTGGTCTTGATCTTAAAAAAAAATTCAAAAAAAAATTCATTATGCGCAAGTATAGCTTCTAAATTAAACTTTTTTGAACACTAAAAGTCATTTCTTTAGTTGATCTATAGATTTTTTCCGAAGCATGTTTTTTGGAGTTTTTATTCTTAGACTTCGTATAACGGTAAACTGAAGTATTGTAGCTAAATATCGTCTAAATATCGTTTTTGAGTTCCATTACGAGGTTTCCAAAACAACAAACTCATAATTAGTTGAGAATCAAGAAAAAATTAGTGGTTTTAAGCGAGGAATGTCAAATTGACTCTCAAGGTATGATTAGGGATTTTTTTTTCTAGGCTTTTAAGGTGCGTCCATAAATGCATCCATGATGCAAAATTGAAGATTGTAAAAATTCATTGGGGGTCCCCGAATATTTTTTTTCTGTGGATGTGGACCCAATATTGACACTCAAGAGCGGATTATTGTAAGGTGAAGTGAAAATAGAAACTCAGTGTCTGATTTCAAATTTGTCGGGTCGAATAATCGTAAACACCTGCTGGAAAATGGTGGAAAAAGTTCATAACAAAGTTTGTTTTTAATCAATCCCAAAACAAAACTCTGAAGTTCCCTAGAAGTGCGTTTTAGAGCTATATAAATATTTAAATGTGATTCTCAATTTGAGCACATTACCTTCATTTACAATAATAAAAAGATTCATAATCAACATAAATTTTTCCATAATAAAATCATGAGTTTTAAAATATGTTCAAATGATTCTTGTTTTTCAATGATGAATTTTGCAATATAAATTATAAATGGCGTTTTGAGTATTAAAATTAGGATAACTCCGACGATGAAAATCTTTATAGATGGAAAAGTGTGACATTTTTTCAAGAAATTGCATAACCACAGGAGATTAAAAACTTGACTTTCAGTACTTTTCCTGTTGGAGTTTAAACAAACTTCAACCAATTTTTCCTTAATTTTTAAACATTTAAACACTGACTAATTGCTGAATTTTTATGCAGTTTTTGTTTTAATTGTTCCACAAATAACTGAGATAGAACTTAAACCAAAATAGAACATAAATATTTTGCATTTTTTTCAAATTTTTGTATTTTCTTTACCTCGCCTTTAGACGACTTTTATGTGTCATCTTCCCTATCTAACTGAGCAATATCAAAAATTCACAAAAAGTCAATCCAGTTGGTGATTACTCTTTGACCTTACTGCAAAGATTTTTTTAGGATAAAAAAAAACTCATTTACCAAGGATTTTCGAGGCTACCAAATTGGTCATTTTTTTAAATAGATAAATTTTCAGATTTCTCATGTTTTTAAGCTTCTCTAAGCTGCAGCTTTTGACAGCTGCCTTTCAAACAGTTTTCATTAGTATGGATGGTTAATTTACCATATTTTGAAAAATTCTGCGTAAAAAGTGTATAAAAATAATCATTTGCTTTTGCTTTATACCGATTTTAGTAGACCCTGTCTAACGGTGGGGTTGGGCACTTGAGGGTTAAGAAAACTCGTGGCAAATAACCTGACCTTTTAATAAATATTATTGAAAATGTTTTGAAAAATTCGTAGTTTATTCTTTGACGTTGGTATAGACTACAAGAATTTTACATCTTTTGAGAGAAACATGTTCACTCAGACATATTTTTATTACAATTTTCATTAAAAGCGTCTTATAAACTGTTTAGAGTGTTTTTTTTCTCAAGAGTCTTACGAAATTCGTTAGGTATAAGAAAATCTCATTAAAAATAGAAGAAACGGCTATGTGAAGTTGTAAGCAACATTCATTCATTCCATCGGTTATTTCATCGTCTAATAAAGCACTCCCTATGAAGTTAAGTGAAAATTAGTTTTTTTTAGTGAAACTTGATTGTGATCCTTTTATAGGCAAGGTTGCCGAAATCACAGAACTTTGAGCAAATTTTCATCCCAGAATCTGTGTCACAGAACACAGAATTTTGAAAAATTTACAAATTTCACAGAGCTTTTGAATTTCAATATACAATTTTGCCAATACAAAATTTAGATTTTTACTGTGTAATTTAGAAAAGCATGATAGGATTGGTTATTTTAATTGACTTTACTCAACTTAAATGTAAATAAGACCCATCATGAATTATCAATTAAATTAAAGGAAATAGAATTACAGAAACCATCACAGAATTTTTGCGTAAAATCGAAGAAAGTCAGATTTTTTGTTCTCAAAAGCACAAAAAAATTTTCAGCAAGCTTGTTTATAGGAGTTTGTACAGATGATTTTCTTTTCTTTTTTTTCAATATATGTATTTGTATACAAAAATACATTTTTTTTTTTACTTTTCAGCATGCCGACCGGCAAAAAATGTAAGTTCAAAGATCCGATGACAAAATGTACTTTATTGGAACCAGGTGTTGATGTGCTACTGATGATGATCTTGCATGATATTATATGATGATGCATGATACTATAGCCAATCGAAATTTATTGGTCTTAAAAGAAATTTCACAAAAATAAACTACTTTCGTTTTTTTTACAACGTTCTCGTCACCCTCCATCGGTTTGATGAAATTGAAAAAAATATAAAATAACGATTAAAATAAGTGAAGAATCGAAAAACAGATTCAAGATTTATGAGTGAAAATCCAATTACTCGGGAACTGATTAGCGATGTTCAGTCTCGATTGTTGTTTCCAGTAAGTTCAGTTATCTATCAATATTTAGTAAAGAATGATTGATGACTCTCTCAAGCAATAGAACACATATGCATTTTTAAATTCCCCTCAACACTTGCTCCACTTATAATCCCCCACATAATCGCGCTTAAGCAATTTGACAAATCACCCACAGGAGAGGCTGCTCAATTAGCGAGGCAACATCTTCGGGAAAGTTAATTAGCCATATCCCCGATGTTTGAATGCTGGCTGACATAAATTCAAAACGACCAATTTGGGATCATCCGAATCAATTACGCGCTTTTGAGAGCCGTTGTTAGTCTGGCTAGGTATCAAAAGTATTAAGAGATTGATTGCAGATTTGTCTCTCAACGAGCAACAGTTGAAGCTTGACTGTGGTGCGAATAAGTTTCGCCATTTGTTGTTATTTGTCGAAAGTTGGCTGTCCGTCAATTGATTTCGAAAACAAACATAAATTATAGCGCCCCGTCTAGAATTTAATTAATTATCCTCGATTAATCACTGCATAATCTCACCTTAGCTCGTGTAGCGAGGATTGTAACTCGTAAACATCAAAATACCGAATCAAAGCTCATAAATTATTTCCGTGCTTCCACCCATCTTGGCGCCATTCCTTGATCTTGTTTCGCTTTGCTTTAGATAGAACGGTTACCTACAATTGGATTATCAACAAACCGAAGCATCACCAGCAGCCAATCGAACTGGCAATGAATATCGAATGAATCGTCGATTCACCCAATGCAGTGGAATGGACGATACAAGCCAAAGCGAAATCCGAATCTGGACACCCGGTGAGAGATCAAATTGATTGAAAGTGTCCCATCAATCAATCCATTAGCATAATCTGGCACGGTAACAACGCCGGAAAGGAGAAGGATCGATGGATGTTGTTCCTTCCTGGTTTGATTTCTGTCGGAGACAACCAAGAATGTGGACAGAACGAGACGAGAAGGGTGAAGAAAATCTCGTGCTGACCTCCTCGTTTGCTTGAACGCACATGGAATTCGACTTCTTTCCCCCTGAACATCCCTACTTATAAACTTGTGAAAAACCATGTTCGGCCAAAACTGCTGTAGCCCCTCTCAAGATAACACCTTTTTTCATCAGACTTCCTTCGTGCATTTTCATCCTTTCATTAACAGTTTTTCTCGCATCTACTTTTCTTCATCACACCACCGATGATGCCATTTGCAGGACATTTCCGGCGACAGCTGTGACAAAACGGAAATACTTCTAGGGTGCTACTTTTCCGTTTTAAGAAGGTAAACAGAGGAAAAAAAGAAAACGAAGTTAAAAGCTGCTTAATCCGATATCTTGCCCGGAAGCGACAAGCGTTTGAGCGAGAGCTTAAAAGCAGCTTACCACATCTTATCAGTCCCCATTTTCCGTGTTCATTATCCATGGCCATTACGGAAAGGGAGTCGTTCGTTGTCGTTTGCAAAAATTCCCTTCAGCTGGCCAAATTCCGACCATTGTAGATTACTTGGTACCAATTGCTTTACGACTGTCATAGGAAGTTGTTTCATTTTTTTTTATTTGATGAGGTTAAGGTTCAGATCTCAGGTTTCAATCTCCTCCACAACCATTGAAAAATTAATAAAAATTACAAATGTTTAGCTAATCTTGGCTTAGTTTGATTGACTACTCACATCCATCTGGAGTCGTTGAGCCCGAAATGCATCACAGAAAATGAATAACCAAATTAAATCTTCTTATATTTTCATTATTCGTTCCAAGTTGAGATTACTAACATTTAGGATTCCATGATCGCAGACGTGACTCAGTAGAAAGAATTTCACATCGCGAATGGTTGCTACAACGTGATTGATCATCAGTTTTGTTCAGAGGTTAAATGAATGGATCCTTGGATTGGCAACACCTCACAATGCTCAAACCTGATGCTCTCAGCAAACATTTAAGAAGGTATATCGCAAGAACAACAGAATTATTCGAACAAGTATACCAGATGAAAAGATTGTATTGAACTTACCAAAATAACATATAGCTACAAAAGTGGAGGCGATATATCTACAATGAAAAGATTTCAACGATTCGATTTCCCCACAAAAAGCAAAATAAACGGTTTCAGGTAATTTGAATTAAACAAAAAAAATCCGCGACCGAGATTTGAACTCCAGACCTCCGAGTTCGCAGTCCGGTATCTTACCACGATGCCAACTCACCAGTTGATATGAACTACGCTATAGCTCTTTATATGAGATTTTCTTTTAACGAACCGGTCAAAGGAAGGGAGAGATCGGATAGAGTGTCAAGGACCGCCCATTTATCGTAAATCAGTTCACTCAAATCGTAAATGTCGAATTATCATATTCTCAACTTTTTGGAGACATATTTACGAATTGACTAAACTGCTATACGATTCAACTTTTTTTTTGGCAAAGCTTGTCGTAAATAAATGATAAAAAATAACTCACTACCAACTTGTTTACGGTGGTTATTGAAAATGTCTTAATATTCGATTTGGATTATCATTACTATTACGATTTCATGTTAGCTGGGCTCTCTCTTTCAACATCAATAACGACGCCGGCCACGTCCTAGTAGTTAAATGATAGGTTGGAAATGTTACAAAGGGATTAAAGATCAATCTTGTGCTTTAAAACCGAGGTCACCTCTGCATCCTCTTAAGCTAAACAGTTTTGGTTTGGAGGTTCGGGTTAAAGGATGTGGGGGATACTTTTGACTAGTGTAATTAAAACTATCAAGCGTCTCTTACTTATGCCTAATAAAATTTTTTTACATCTTATGTAATTTCCTATCTCAATCTAACATTCAGCGTCACTACTGAAACTTTTATAAAAGAAATCTGCCATAAATTTGTTAAAGGTTAGGATCAGACTTCGAGAAAATCGAGTTCAAAGTGCACAGCCCTATCAATTGATACAATTTTATTAGATATCTAATTTGGTCATTTTACCATTTAACATTTAGACGGCTAGGCTATACTGGTCTATTTACTATTACAAAATAAGCAGAAAACTGAATTTTAAAAGAAATATAAACAAATCCACACCTTTTACAAGTAAGCGACTAGAAATGTGTCCACATAAAATCCAACAAATGTTATTTAATTAAGACCTCTGTGATCAAGAAAATTCATTAAAATAGGAATTCTCTTCACACAACCCTCCCCCATGAAGGTCCAAAGATGCCAAGTGATTTTTTTTTACTAAACATAAAATTTGAATTTTATTATCAAATTTTGATGAACTACTTAAATGATTCAAGAGTAACAATAGTGTGACAATCTTGACTTCAAAACCTCGAAATCTCATTCCAAACCCACAATTCTACAACAGTTTTTCAAAAAAAATCTCACTTGTTGATAGTAATTGAGTTCCAAATATTGAATTCCAATAAAGCTAGACTAAGCTTACCGGATTGTACTTATTTTGACCAGATTTTCTCACTCTATTTGCAAAATCAAATTTCAATTGATTCCTTAGAATTATGTATCTTGTTTCTAAATCATTTTTTTAAACAAATTTTATCAAAAAAACATAAACGATTTTTTTGGAAGCCGGATTCTTCTAATGATTCTGAATCGCATGATGTGTTTCGAAAAAAATAAAAACAGTATTCCGGGTGTTTTTCTTTTTTAATTTAATGGAATAATTCCAAAATTTGCCTGCATATTGGACGGATATTTAAGAAAAACTTGAAATAATATGCCCTTATTTCGCAAGGTTTTAGAATAAAATTGCCTGGATTTGCCCAGCCCGGATACTTGCGGAAAAATATATAATAAGTATCGAGTTTATTTTTCTTGATTTTCAGTTTGGATCATCATTGGTATAGAATCTTGATTTCAACATTGGTGTAGCATTTCAATCTAAAATTTGATGAATTTTCCATATTCAAAACTCTAAATTTAGGAAAATGAAAAAAAATTTTTGAAATTCAAACCACTTTTAAGATTTCGATCTAAAATTATTATCCTAAATTTATGTGCAGAGTTGAAACATAAGAAAGTTTCGTGAGTCCAGAATTGAAAAATATATAAAAATTTCGTCATTCACAGTTTTATTAAAATTTTTCAAGTTCAATTACGAATAAATAATTGAAAAAAAAATCATATTGAAAACCATAAATTCAAATTCAAATAAAAAATTTTATAATCAAGGGTTCTGATAAAAATTTCGATTTTTGGTTTCAAATTTATAGGATTTCTTATCCGGAATTTAGATTCAGGCTTAGAATTTGGGTTCAAAATGCAAAATTCAGACTTTAAACTAAAATCCAAGGTTTGTATTCAGATTATGCTCGAATTTAGGTTTTATGACCAATATTTAAATATCGATGCTAAAATTTCATCAGGGATTCAAATTGAAGGAGATCGCAGTTTCATAACTTTGATTCTTGATTCACAATTGAAATTTTAAATTCATCAAAGTCAGATAAGAAACACAAACCTGGTGAAAATCACATATAAAAAAGAAGATCTGAAGAATAGAATAAAAACTTGTGTTTAAGAATATGTTTTTTGAAAAATCTAGATTTCAATTTTGAAAACTTTAATTACAGGATTTAAATTTTGAAATATAAAATATTGAATGATAATAATTTTTAAACTTGTTTTTTATCCTTATGTAAAAATTCAGCTGAAAATTTTATTTACAAAATTTGCATATATTGCAAATTCTTCAAAATCAAAGGTTCTAACTAAGTCTTAAATTTTAATCGAGTTTACAAGAGTAGTAAATAAACCTTATTTGAACCGTAAACCTTATTTTTTACTTTTATTTCTGAATATTTGATACATTTTCACCCAATGTTTAAAATGGTCATGCTTATGGTTCAGAAAAATTACCTTGCTAAAGTAAGTGAGTTAACAAAAAATTTTCTGAATGAAGGTTCAAATACTTTTCTTGTTTCGATTCTTTATGCAGTTGTAAACCAGGTATTGAAAATCCTACCTGGAACAACTGTGAACGATGTTTACTCTAGGGCTCGATCTCACGGATATCAGCTCAGGAGGCATCTGATTTACCGACTAAGCTATATCACAAGTACTCTTATTTTTGAAAGCTTCATGAACAAAATTGGCTAAAACTCCTAGGACTTATTTTCAAAAATAAAAAACTTTTTTTTGCAAAATAACTTTAACCTGAATAGTTTGTGCTACATTTTTTTTCTTGTGTAGGCGTTGTTTAAGCAAAAATGTTATTGGGAAAAAATTGTCATCAAAACCCCCTTCCCCCCATGAACCGGTTCTTCCTACGGCCATGCTATCAGATATAAGTTTTCGATGATCAGAAGAACTATTTAGAATCGAAAAAACTCACACACATTAGATTATTTCGCACAAGAACAGTTTTCATGGCCAAAACTTGCTCTCCATCTTTCCCTTTAAGGTGGCACTTAGTTAACATTTTTTTTTCAAAAATCCATACCATAGGAAAAATGTTCTGATTTTCACTGGATAGATAGTTTATTATGTTTTGCATTCGCAACAACAGATAACTCTTTATTTCAAATTGGCGTTCAGTTCGGTCTGGCCAAATCCTTCCCAATTGATTTATTTTTTTTAATTTAAAACAATAAATTTATGCATTAGATAAACTTGTTGAATACGTGTTTAACGAATTTTGAAATCTATCGCAAACCAAACATAAATCATACTTAACTTTATTGTTTTGAATGAAAAATTACATACGCTTGAAAATTTGTTTAAAATTTGTATAAAATTTTCGATGATCGATTATTTTCGTAGACTTTAAAATACAAAAAATATAATATAATTTCCATATCAGTAATTTAAATTTTCAAAAGTTAGTTTCTAGGAAAAGTTCTAATGTTTCAATTTTGGTAAAATTTCACAGAAAATGGCATTTTCACCTTAAACTTTTTATTGAAAATGAGATATTCTAGTTTTAGTTGTCTGGTTGTTAAGCGGAAAATTTCCTTTGAAGAATTTATAAATTGGCTCAAAAAACATAAGCAAAAAAACAAAAGAGATGTTGATTTTTCAGTACAAAATATATTCATTTTTCCCATACAAACCTCAAAAATCTTTTTTAATCATTTAAACGATACTTAAAAATTCTGCAAAAAATCATGGATGAGTTTAAAATCAAAACAAAGCATTTCAGACCCCAGGGTTTGAGAAATTTAAAAAATTCCCCAAATCGACTCGGTCTAGTGTAAACCCTTTCCTCTCCTTTGCTCTACCGGATTTTCTTCACCATAACTTAGCATCCACACTTTGAAAAAAGCCCTCTCCACAGAAGCTGCATTGGTCAAAATCAAAACTTTGGTTAAGCTTTTCGGATTGAAACATATTTGGCCTTGACAACTCGAAAATACTTGAAACTGAATACTTTCACACGACAAAGCAAAAATCATTGTTTTTAAATCTGTTTGAGATCTTCAATTCTCTCTTAAGACGTTAATAAGAGCTTAGATTCGAAGTTTTAGTGATAAAGATTATATATTTATTCTATTTAACCTATTATTTTCCGATAGATAGGCATTTTACAAACATGATGCGGGCATAAAAAACACTCTCTTATTACTCTTTCTTATCATTATGAAACCTGAAGCTTGAATTTGTTTTACTTTTTAAGTTTTTTTTTGAAAATCAAACAAAAACCACCAAAGCGTATCACCCTCAAAATGAATTGATTAGATATGTGGTCTTGTCAGCCATTTCTTCAAACGGCCGTGGCCCATTTATCCGCTAGGTGCATTTAGGAACACTTTCCCCTAATGAAAATAACATCGGACTTGACTCTAGAATTTGGATCCTTGACTATTAAATCTTCTCTCCCGGGTTTTGACTCTTGTTTCTAGAGTCATGGGTCTTAACTTGAAAAAAAAATTATTTAAATTTGTAGTCTGCGACTCAAATTGTCTCGAGTTTTTGTAGGTTGGTTGTTTCCCTCGTGAGTCAAAATTAAAATCGATACAAATAAATTCAAAAATTATAAATTAGCGAAATTTTTTGAAATCATTTGTCAGTATTATCGATTTACTTTCGAATTAAATCATTAGATATTGGGCACTCACTTCATAGTTATATCTTACGACTTTGAAAGTTTGAAGTAATTTGTAGACAAGAAAACGGCATGTTAATCTTACTTAAATGCCCCCAGCATTCCAATCAAACAAGTTTCGGAAAGTTTTCGGATAGCTTTTCGGGACCATTCATTTCCTCTCGAATCGGTCGCATCTTACTTCCAGGAACAAGTTAACAATATTTTATTACAAATATTAGTTCCTGTCTCGTTTACCAGGACAAATGTTCCCCTTACCAATTTGCGAACATGGAACCGCACACACACTTTTCGTAAAACGAGTAACCGAGTCCTAACTACAAACTCTGGCTGGACCCAGGCAGAGATGATCTACCACCTTCCAGTTTTATTTCAAACTCAACAAACGAAGGAGGAAGAAGGAGGACAAGAGCTTAGGTTACTCGTAGAGCTTGCAGGCACATATCTGTTTTACTGTGCGAATGCTTGGTATGATTTTTTTGCTCTCTTTTCTGCTCTACGTACTCCACATGAAGCTAAAAATCCGGAAAACAACTTCACACCCAACACCAGAAGCGGTTGGGAAATTGGATAGAGGACATATTTTACACTACCCTTCCGGCACTTGTTCCATCTTTTTGGACCGGAACCCTGGCACATTCCGTCCCAAGTAAGGACCAACGAATTTTGCTCGCTGAGAAAGTGGGACCTTTTAGTAAATTAAATAAAAAATAGATCAGTTTTTTTTTTAATCATAACTCCTTTCTAGAGGCAAATTTTAGACATATTCAGCCAAATTTATTTTTTTTTTCAATTTTTTTTTTATAAAATACCATTATTCCAATGTGCAGCATGTGAAGTGGCTTAGCAGAAATGTGATTCCAGGTTGAAATAAAATTATAAAACAAATGAAACTCAACTAAAAAAAAAAGAAGAAAGCGTAACCAAAATCTCGACAGCAACAACTCGTTAAAGCTAAACTTGAGATATGTTCGTTAAGCAAGTTTATAATTGACTAAAATGAAATATTGGTACTCTATATGGCTCGAATATCGTTCGGACGATTGCCTTCTGCTGCTGCCTCGGTTGGTTTTGTAGGAATTCTGCTGCTGGCTGTTGCCTGCTGGTGGCTCCAGAGATTCGGAATACATGTGAGTGAATTTTATTTGTGGTTCGCTTGCTATACTACATATTGCGATTGCTTACGATGGTGACACATGCTCAGCACAGGCAAACCGTTTGTGTGAGGATCATTTCCGGGCACTGTCAAACGTGGAATTTATAAATGAAAATTTATCTTTTCCTCTACCATTTATCACCGAAAAGGAAATGAACTTTTGTATATTGGTTGGTTTGCGGATTTTTGAGCGGTGGTTTTTCTCATTTTTTTTACCGAAAGCTCTAAATCAAAATTAGTTTATTGGCAGGCAGCGTTTGCGTTTTGCTCTCATCAATAAATGCTTTCATCTACAAACACTTTTGCAGGTGATTTAAAAGTAATTGCTCAGAAGTGAAGTTGTTGTGACTCCATAGAGTGAAAAGAAAATTTGTTTTTTTGGTAATTTGTCTTGTAAATCGGATTAAATATGAAAAAAATCTGATATTTTATTTGATGATCATGCCTAAGGGGCCAAAGTAAGAATTTAATATACATGAGTCAAAAGTTCAAAATCGATACTTGGGTGTCAAAAATTTGGAGTAAAGCCGGGTGTGAAAATTTAAAAGAAAAAAGCAAAAAGTCCAAATCAAAAGTGTAAAATCTAAATCAATTCACGCATATGCAAATAACTGTCTTCAAACTTGAAAAAAAGATTTTTGTCACTTTTGTCATTTTTGTCATTTTTGTCATTTTTGTCATTTTTGTCATTTTTGTCATTTTTGTCATTTTTGTCATTTTTGTCATTTTTGTCATTTTTGTCATTTTTGTCATTTTTGTCATTTTTGTCATTTTTGTCATTTTTGTCATTTTTGTCATTTTTGTCATTTTTGTAATTTTTGTCATTTTTGTCATTTTTGTCATTTTTGTTGTTTTGTTAATTGTTAATTTTTCAAAAAACTCTAAACTTTGAAAATATGCAAATATTCAAATTTAAAGTTATAAATTTTGCATTCTAAAAGATGTGTCACAATTCTGTCACAAATTTCATGAAAAGTTTTTAATAGAGAAGAAACATTACGAAAATGATGGGTAAATTTACACGTTAAAGCTTTTCTTCAACAATGATTTTCCGATTTATTTCGAATTTCAGTATATGAAACATATTGAATCAGAATATACCTTAATATATTTTCAAATTATGGAAAACTTCTGTATTTAACTTTGTTTATTTGAAACGGCTCATACCGAAGGTTTTAAAGAGCCAAACCCTTGTTTTTGTATTTACAATTCATACATTGTGTAGTTGAAGAAAAAAGAATAAAGAAAAGGGAAAACGAATTTATACACGAAGATCTATAGATTTAAAGAAAAGGTATAATTCGAACATGTAATCTAGGTCCACCGCAGCCAACACATCCCTCACTGGAACGTTGGGTGGTTTCCCTCGGGCCCGAAGGGAGTCTATTAAGTTCGCTCTGGCGATAAGGTGGTCCTCACAAGACCAAACAAGATGCTCGACATCATGGTAACCCTGGCCACAACCACACAAATTGCTGCTAGCGAGATTTACACGAAAGAGTAACGCGTCTAAGGAACAATGATTGGACATGAGACGGGAAAATGTTTTAATAAAATCCCGACTCAGGTCCAATCTATTGAACCAGGGTTTAAGGCTTACCTTTGGGATAATCGAGTGGAGCCACCGACCCAACTCATCTTCGTTCCATTTGCGCTGCCAGTTGACAATAGCGTTTCTCCGGACTAAAAAGTAGAATTCGTTGTAGGCGATTTGACGCTGATAAGTGTCGCCTTCAACCGCACCCACCTTTGCAAGAGAGTCTGCCCTCTCATTGCCCGGTATCGAGCAATGTGAGGGGACCCAAACAAATGTGATTGCAGAACAGCGTCTAGATAAAGCACTCAACGTTACCCGTATCTTCTCAAGAAAGTACGGAGAGTGCTTTCCGGGCCTTATTGAACGAATAGCCTCAATAGAGCTAAGACTATCCGTTACAATATAGTAGTGCTCAACGGGACGTGTCACTATACAATCAAGTGCACAATGAATAGCTGCCAATTCCGCGATGTATACTGAGCATGGAGATTGAAGACTGTAAGAGGCACTAAAATTTTGGTTGAACACTCCAAACCCGGTACATTCGTTTATCAGGGATCCATCAGTAAAGTACATTTTATCAGCATCGACGTGTCCATACTTTGCATCAAAAAGCCTAGGAACAATAAGACAACGATGTTGTACCGGTATTCCACGGATTTCCTGCTGCATGGACAAATCAAACTGGACAGAGGAAGAGTCGTAGTCAGAGTGAAAAACACGAACGGGAGAGAACGACGAAGGATTAACCTGCATAGACATGAATTCATGATATATAGTCATATACCTGGTTTGAAGATTGTGCTCCAGTAGCTTTTCGAAATTTGCAATCACCAATGGGTTCATGATCTCACACCTGATGAGGAACCGGAGAGATAATGAATAAAATCGATCTCTCAGTGGGAGTACGCCTGCCAAAACTTCAAGACTCATTGTGTGCGTTGAGGGCATACAACCCAGGGCTATTCGTAAACAACGATATTGAATACGCTCGAGTTTAATGAGGTGTGTTTTGGCAGCTGATTGGAAACAGAAACTGCCGTACTCCATTACTGAGAGAATAGTTGTTCTATAGAGTTTTATTAGATCTTCTGGATGGGCTCCCCACCAGGTGCCGGTAATTGTTCGGAGAAAATTAATTCTTTGCTGACATTTTCCTTTCAGATACTCAATATGAGCTCGCCAGGTGCACTTGGAATCAAACCAAACCCCAAGATACTTAAAACACCTCGATTGAGTGATCGTTCTGCCTAGGAGTTGAAGCTTAGGTTGAGCAGGTCTACGTTTCTTAGTGAAAACTACCATCTCCGTTTTCTGTGGAGAGAACTCAATCCCAAGCCCCAATGCCCAGGATGACAATCTGTCTAAAGTATCTTGTAAAGGCCTGTGCAGATTTAACTCTGTAGATCCTGTTACAGATACTACACTGTCATCTGCAAGTTGTCTCAGTGTGCAGCCTTCAGAGATACAACTGTCGATGTCACTTACGTAGAAGTTATACAAAAGAGGACTCAAACATGAACCTTGAGGTAGGCCCATGTATGAAGTCCTTCTTATTGCAATATCTCCTTGCGCAAAGTTAAGGTGTTTCTCACAAAGCAAACTGTATAAGATGTTGTTCAATAGAGGAGGCAGACCCCGGGAGTGTAATTTTTCTGACAAAACCTCTATTGAGACTGCATCAAAAGCTCCCTTTATGTCTAGAAATACCGAAGCCATTTGCTCACGTTTTGCATACGCTATTTGTATCTCTGAAGACAGCAGAGCAAGACAATCGTTTGTCCCTTTGCCCCTACGAAACCCAAATTGAGTATCTGATAGGAGGCCATTTGTTTCCACCCATTTATCCAATCGGAACAAAATCATTTTCTCCATCAATTTCCGTATACAAGACAACATCGCTATTGGACGATACGAATTAAAATCGGACGCAGGTTTACCAGGCTTTTGGATTGCAATAACTCTCACTTGTCTCCAATCTTCAGGAACAATGTTATGTTCCAAAAATTGATTAAATAAATTTAACAAGCGAAATTTTGCAATGTCCGGGAGATTTTTCAACAAGTTAAACTTAATTTGATCAATTCCCGGAGCCGAATTGTTACAGGAGAGAAGATCAAGTGAGAATTCTACCATGGAAAAGCGAGAGTCCATTTCACTCCTTCCTGGAGGCACATTTCGAATTATTTTTTGCACAGGTGTGGAATCTGGACAGATTTTTCGTGCAAAGTTAAAGATCCAACTATGGCTATATTCTTCGCTCTCATTAGTTGAAGTACGGTTACGCATGCGTCGTGCCACTTTCCACAATGTACTTAAGGACGTTTCTCGTGACAAACCTCCCACAAAATTACGCCAATACGCCAGTTTTTTTTCCTTTGATCAACTTTTTGAATTGATTTTCACGGGAAGAGTACAGTTGGAAGTTGTCAAGTGTACCATGCTTTCGGAAGGCTTTAAATGCATTCGATTTTTCGGCATGCAATTGGGAACACTGGTTGTCCCACCATGCATTGGGAGGTGTTCGACGAATCGATGAGTTTAGGATGGGTTTCGTTTGAGATTGAACCGCACTTTCATAAATCAAGCGAGCAAGGAAGTTATATTCCTCCATGGGTGGTAAGCCAATTACACGATCTAGGACTGTCGTAATCGTATCTGCATATTTCTTCCAGTCGATGTGTCTTGTAAGGTCATATGTCATATTTATTGTGTTTGAAGAGTTGACCCCATTGGTGATTGTAATTTCGATAGGCAAGTGATCACTACCATTGGGATCATGGACCACCTTCCACTGGCAATCCAATGATAGTGAATTTGAGCAGAGTGAGAGGTCAATAGCACTTTGTCTTGCAGGAGGTTTAGGCACTCGTGTTTTTTCACCCGTGTTCAATACAGTTAAATTGAATCTGTCGCAAATGTCATAGATAAGAGTGGAACGACTATCGTCAACTTGCTCTCCCCAGACAGTTCCATGTGAATTGAAATCACCAAGGATCAACCTTGGCTCAGGGAGCACTGAGCATAGGTCCTCTTGGTGACTCGGATCCACTGCAACTCTCTGAGGCCAGTACAAACTGACAACACATAAGTCCTTACCTCTTATAGTTGTATGGCAAGCAACCGCTTCAATTCCGCCTGATAAAGGAAGGTTGATTCTGTAAAAGGAGTGGCGCTTATTAAACCCTTAAAAGCACCCCTCCATAAGAATCGTCACGATCCAGACGGACAACATTGAAATCGTGGAATAAGATGTTAGATTGAGCAGAAAGCCAAGTTTCGGACAAAGCAAAAATATCGCAATTAGTTCTATGAATCAAAAAGTTGAACGCATCCATTTTTGGAATAAGACTACGACAATTCCACTGTAAAACAGTGATATCTCTTACCTCTCGGACTTCATTAGTCATCGAGAGAGATAAACACTGAAAGAAGGGGCCAAGTTTGCATCAATTGCTGAAAAAATGTCTTTACCATGGGGAGCATTGAAGTAACAATACTTCTAACGGAATCAGAAACATTAAAGGACGAGAATATTCCGTTAATAATGTCAGATAGTTTAAAAATCCCGGATGGATTAGGTGTTGCCGACGAAACCACGTTCGATGTTGGAGTTTTTGATGTTCCAGCGACAGCTGGGTTATTTGGTGTCGAAATTGTCGCACGGAATCCAGGTGGAATTTCTTCTGGTTCATTTTTTTCAGTTGGTTTATTGGCAAAACTGAAGGCTGGGGAAACCGCGGGGGTTCGTCTTGGAATTTTAGCAGAAGACGCTTTGGTACGCTTCCTGGAGTACCCTGATAGAACGAATGGGCGCCCTTCATCAGCCGAATCTGAATCCACTACATCAACTGGCAGAGCAGCAAAAACATTGTTAGATCGAGTGGGGGTCGGAGGAGAGGCGTTCTTTAAAATGGCTGCATAAGAACGATTGGATCGTTCTTTTAAAGAACGCCTCTGTTTATCCCAGCGGCTTTTGAATGCCTCGCACAAGGAGATATCATGAGGTGAGTCTCCGCAATATACACATTTCTGCTCTATTGCTGAGCAAGCTCCAACTTCATGACTCTCCCCACACTTGGGACAACGCGTCTTGTGACAGCAATGGGACGCTGTGTGCCCCAATTTAATGCAATTTTTGCATTCCATTGGACGAGGCACAAAAAGCCGCACAGGAAGCCTTAAAATCCCGTCTATCAAGACATAGTGAGGGAGGGCGGTATCCTCGAAGGTAACACGAAATGAGGCTGACGGTGAATATTTTTTGACTCCATTTTCGGTGGTAGCAATCGAGAGTTGACGGCAGTCCAGGATTTTAACCGAGGTCGAATCGAGGCTCTTGAATTTGCCCATCCCTTTAGCCAAAATATATTCACACGTCAGGCTCATTTCAGTGATCACGCCCTCAATCTCTACATTTCGAGACGGGATGAAAACGTGATACTCTAGCCTGAAAAAGTCGCTAGCAACAATTTCATTTGCGGCCTTTAAGCTAGCCACAATGACACGCAATTTATTTGGTCTTATCCGAGACACTTCGGTTACGGAGGACGCCCTTGCCAGATCTTTTGTGATCTGAATAAAATTTAAAGGTTTCGATTTGGGCCGGAAATAAACCACCCATGGACCAGAAAAAGACGAGCCCTCTGGGTAGACCCTGAGTCGGGAAGACTTCCCAGCAGTTTCGACAGAATTCACATCCATCAAAACTGCCTGGCGTGACCCCCCGCCGTCGGTCATAATTTATAACGAAGACTAAAAAGTCCACCGTAATAAAAAATGTACGAAGCTACACAATTCGAATAAAAGATAAAAGAAAGTAATAAAGGAAAGGAAATACCTGTAGATACAATTATGAATTGAACCAATTTGTTGTGGTTTGGGTTCCAGCTATGCCTCTGGTGATGTGACTTCAACCAATGCAATGGCAGCTACCTCGTTGCTCGTTGGCAGTGTCGATAGTGCTTCCGATCAGCAAAACACGGTTTCCAATCGGATTAGGCGTCCTCCGTCTTCGTAACCCGCTTGCGGCAACCAATTCCGAATCCTTCAGGTGTCCCGACGGTTTACACTCCCGGACGAGTGGGGCGAACAACCAGCACGTTTTGGGGGATGATGGCTTTGGAGAAGTTGTTGATGGCAACACATAAATTTCTGCTCCGAGTGCCGTTGCTGTTCGGCAATTGACGACCGAACCAGAAGATAGTTAACCACACTTTGTGGAAATTGCAGCGTTTATTGAAAACAAACTTAACTTCAAAGTTTTGCTACGGTAGCGAGAAAAAATGCGTCCGTACAAGTCGACCTACTGCGATCGAAAAAAAAAAAAAAATGGAAAACTTCTGCTTGGATTACTTTGCCAGATATCTCACCTTCCTTACTTTTTAGGTTAATTTGTTGAACCGTTTCCACGATTCGCAAACAATGAATCACGTGTAACTCAATCGCCGATTGGCTAATCCAGTCCAACTAACAAATAGGTTCCCGAAAAGCTCAGCCAAACTGATATTCATCGAACGACCACAAATCGATTCAAATGAGCTCCGGCGAAATTGGCACTTGGGTAGGAAACTCGCTAGTTCAAATTTCCCCAACCGAATGCAAACATACAGACAACCTTTTCGGGATGGGACTTAGCAAAGTAAATGTTGATAAGCCCCAATCCAATCCTCTTCCTGCTGCCTGCAACAACAGCAGCTAAAACAACAAACCGGAGCTTCAAAATGGCCCACCGAAATACTTTTCATTTAGTCAAATATTTATCTATTTTATTCACGGTGTCCGGCACAAAACCACCTAAACTAAACTAAATGCGAAATACGAGATTCACGCGCATCCCCTGAAGCGCCTCGCAACAAATGGGCAAATGGGTTGTTTGGTGTTCGGTCACATTTCAGATGATACAACTTTCCACAAATAAGCTGTTTTTTCATGTGGAACGTGAATCGGGTTGGGGGGAAACTCCTTCCCCTACCCTTTTTTGGCTTATTGGTAGGCTTCCGATGACGGCAGAACGATTTAGGCTCATTTAACTTTCACGTTACATGTCACTACAGTTGGTTCGTGTAAATGTGCGTACAGAGAGCCAAATGGAAAACGGAGGAAACTGGAAACGCCAAATTGTTTCATCCCTCAAAGGTTTTGTTTGGCTTGGGATCGGCGGCTGTGGTCTGCCACGTGGTTTTCCCCAAAAGAAGAAGGGTTGAGGGAAAAGGGAACGATCCATCCCGCATCCATTTGTTTGTACTACAAAGTGGATTTTGGGGTGCTTGAATTAGAAGCTTGGTCAAAACAACAACGACGCACGGCCTCTCAATTGGGACAATTTTCCTGCAAAACTAAATCCAAACTAGACCTAACTTGTGAGAATTTAGCTGCCAACCGGGAGCCCTTCTCGGAATCAAAAACGTGATCGATTTAGCAATGGCTAGGTTCGGTTTGTTATCCGCGACGAGGACCATTGAAAGTTAATAGTTGTGATGGTGGAGCACCACATGCGATGACACAATCGTGAGTGAAATTCGAGGTTCGTGGTTTCGATAAATTTGACAAATTTAGAGGATTAGCATTACGCGGAAGATTTTGTAAGCCGGATTTCGATTATTGCAATTTTCAGAAGGTTTTCAATAAAACCGCTTTTCCAACATTTTGAAGAACTAATTATTTTATGTCCCTCAGTCACATAGTAGATAAAATTAAATTTAACTGATTGCTCGACTTAACTACAAACTTCCCGAAAATGGCAGGGACTGTGTTCCACATATGCGCGGTCCTCATACATCATGGGTAGACAAAGCATGGCCCGACTGTCTTTTTGTGGCCCGCTAAGCTCTTTCCGGAATTATCAAGTTCTGTAAAAAATCGATGAAATGTATTCAAATCTACACCATATAAATTCGAACAAAAAGGCTCCGATTTGTTTTTGGTTACTTCATATCATAGCAATGATATGAAGTGCACTTTAATGCACTGGTATTGAAAGTTTTTGTAGGTGCGCTGAGTACTTTCAAGTGCATTCTAGTTATCGTTGAGAGGCGTTTGGAAGGCCTCCGGAAGACATAAAGAACTGAGAATTTTTAAGAGACCAAGTATGTTCTATGAAAATGATTATCAGTTTAGAAAATCAGTTCTTTGAGAAATGAGATACAGCAAACCAAAGACAAAATTGGAAGTCCGTGTTAAAAGTAAGTTTTTTTTACCGGAAAATGTGAGAAAAAGTTAAAATGTTAATCAGACCCCGACATATTTCTACATCGTCGGATAGATGTATTCTTGGCCATTTCAAAAATCAATGAAGCTCTTAAATACTGCAAAGCTGTCAGTTTCTTGAAAATGTTCAATTTATTTGGTTACTGTGAGTTCGCCAGCAATATTTCAAACAGGTCATAAATTATAATTAATCGATTGTCGCAGAATTCTTATTAACTAATTAGGTTACTAACCTGGGTCAAATCTCAAAAATCTGTTTGTTATACGCAAAATCGGGTTGCAAACGAGCAAAAGGGAGCTGGACCAGATGGTCTCCCCCCGCTATTTATTAAACGATGCTGTAACTCTTTGGCACTCCCAGTAAGCATAATTTTTAATAAATCATTGGAATCATCAACCTTCCCAAAATCCTGGAAAACTGCTGCAATAACACCTATCCATAAATCTGGGAATATTCACCTTGTAGAGAATTACCGTGGAATTTCTATATTGAATTGCTTGGCAAAGGTTTTCGAACTGTTGATCTTTAACGCAATGAGTACAGTTTCATCCCATATCATTGATGAATGTCAGCACGGTTTTAGAAAAAAGAGATCAACATTGTCAAACCTGATGGTTTATGTCCCCTTCGTTAGCAGTTCTTTGGCAAATAAGACGCAAGTGGATGCAATCTACGTGGACTTCTCAAAGGCTTTCGATCGACTACCTCACAAGCACCTGATTGATAAATTGGACAAAATGGGATTCCCAACTTGGCTGGTGAAATGGCTTGAATCATATCTTCAAGGCAGAACTGCTTTCGTCAGACAAGCAGAGATGTTAAAATCGCGAGTCTACATACTCGCACTTTGCCCTTCTTTGCAGAACGATTTTATTTCGTTAAACTCAATCTGCAATGATGCTATCTAAAGTTCAACTCGGAAAGCATCAGGAAGTAAGCTTCGGGTAAACTCGGCAGGAGTAAACAGCAATCGGGGGAAACATCAGCGAAGCAAACGAACAGTTCTGCGAATTAAAAAACAAATCGTTTTCGTTCGGCAGCCGAACACATCAATCGGACAACGCATGGGGGCGTGGCTAAAATTGATAGATACAAGAGAACGGGAAACGAGCGAGAGAAGGGTGCGAGGAATGTTAACTCGGTCCGTCGGGCAACGATCGCTCGTGAGCATTCGTGTACGGTAAGCATCGTTCTGTTGTTTCGTTGGTGGGATTTTATTCCTGCGAGGCATGGAAAACATCAATTCGGAACTGTTCTCTTCGTTTTGTGTGCAATCGCGTCATGATTGGAACGAAGATAAAATCAATCTGCACATAACAAGTTAAACTCGGAAAAAATCAGCCGAATGATTCTTTCCGAAGCGAGTCTACACACCGCTGCAGACAAGGTCACATCAAATCTCGAAATATGATGGTTCCATCCGGTGTTCCTCAAGGCAGCCATCTGGGTCCACTTTTGTTCAACCTCTTCATGAACGACCTTTGTGAACTTATCGATTCCGAATTAGTTTTCTATGCAGACGATCTCAAAATGTACCGCTCAATAGCTCACTACACAGACTGCCTGTCATCACTACAGCAGGACCTCGATAAGCTTATGCTTTGGTGCAAAGTGAATATGATGGAAGTGAATCTTAAAAAATGTAAGATTATTACGTTCACCAGAAGTAGGGTTGCAATTTCGCATCAATACACAGCTGATAACGTGGCTATTGAAAAAGTTGAGTCTATTCGAGATCTCGGTGTTATTGTAGATAAGTCGCTATCATTCAAGGAACATTTAGCTGTAACGGTGGCAAAAGCAAAAACAGTCCTAGGATTTTTGGTCAGGAATACCAAAGGATTCAGTGACACTACAACTCTCAAAGCTTTATATTGCTCGCTTGTTCGCTGTGGATTGGAGTACAATATTCAAGTCTGGGCACCAAACACGATCGGAGGATTGAAGCTACTCGAGTCAGTTCAAAAGCGATTCCTGAGATACGCACTGCCTAACCTAACCTCGTGGAAATGATACCGTTTCATGTACCTTCTCGTTCCTTACGGGGTTTTGAGCCTCTGAGATTGAACAACTATGGTAGGAACGAATTTTATAACCCGTTTGACATATCTTGTAAATTTTTCAACCAAGTGTATGTATATTTTGATTTCAATGTAAGTAAAGATAGTTTTAAGATAAGATTAAGTAATCAGTCTGTATGACATTAAATTGCCGTAGACAGTGACCAATAAATAAAAATAAAATTAAATAAAACTAATAACATTTTTTTAAAGATGAAACTTTACTTGAGGAAACTAAGGCATATGCATAAAGTTTTCATTTTTGAATATGGTCTACCAAAATGTGTTCCTTTTAGTTCAAAGAATTGATCTCATTTCCTCAATTTCGCCTGCCTGTTGAAAATCTTGGTCACCCATAGTCTACATGGCCACTATATATTTAGTAAGAAAAACGTTTATTTAATTTAGGTAGCAATAGAAAATATGACCGTAATCCAGGGTAATATTGATCTCTTTTGATACATTTTTTTCGATTATTTTTTCTGATGATCTCTTTTGATAATTTTTTTTCGATTATTTTTCTGTAAAGGGAAATGTGGCATGTTTCATATTTTAAAACCAGTACTAGACTTCTATGAACATAAACATGGTTGCAAAAACTTATTAGACAACTTGTAGTTCCATTTATAAATGAATTTTGACTCTGTTTAGAATTTGATGTTCTGGAGTAACATTGAAAAGTCTCTAATTTGACGGCTTTAACGAGTTTTCTTGACCTTTATGATACAAAACACCTTCTGATCCAGCAAACATTTAAGAAGGTATATCGCAGGAACAACAGAATTATTCAAACAAGTATATCAGATGAAAAGATTGTATTAAACTTACCAAAATAGCATATAGCTACAAAAGTGGAGGCGATATATCTACATTGACAAGGTTCTAACGGTTCGATTTCACCACAAAAAGCAAAATAAACGATTTCAGGTAATTTGAATAAATCTAAAAAAAATCCGCAACCGAGATTTGAACCTTAGTCCTCCGAGTTCGCTCTACGGTATCTTAGCACGATGCCAAATCATTAGTTGATATGAATCACGCTCAATGTCGAATGAGAATATTATCAACTTTTTGGAGACATATTTACGAGTTGACTCAACTGCTATCCGATTCAACTTTTTTGGGCAAAGCTTGTCGTAAATGAATGATAGAAAATCACTCAATAAAAACTTCTTTACGATGGTTATTGAAAATGACTTAATATTCGACTTAGATTATCGTTTCTATTAGATATCATGTTAGCTGGGGAATTTCTGTGTTTCTTAGTTTAGATTTCTTCACGGTCTAATAGAAAACAACATTGTAGCTCTTAATGTGTAAAGGTCTAACAACAACTGATATTAAAAGATAAGCAATGATGATGCATAAATTCAGGAGCATAATTTTGCAACATTAGTATGAAATTTCAACTTCAATAACGTATGAAATGTTGCCTTCATTCAATTCCCTAGGCTCTCGCATTGTTCTCCGTTTATTTTTCCTTGAAACTTTACCATTTGATAGGGTTTCTAGCCTATTATCCTAGAATGGCTTACTCTTGAAAAAATGTTACTATTTTCTAATATCAAAAACTTACATCAAAGCACAACAAAAAGTACACCAAAAATATATATTTACTAAGGAACAAGCCCGGAATAAAAAGGGGGGGGGGAATAGGGGACAATTGCTCTGGGCACGCCCGGCTCAAGGGGACCCCGCAAGCAAGAAAAAAAATTTAAAATTACTTGAATCATACTGCTCTGAGCTCTACAAATCTAGCCAAAAAAGAATTGAAACGAGAAAAATAAAACGTAAAATATAATAAATAAGAGGCCCAGCGAAATAATATCTCTTATATTTTCACTATATGTAAGCTAAGAGGGCCCCTTAGAATAAGAATTGCAGATTTTTTCCCACATTTTTATAGGTTGAGAAAATCAGTGCAACTAAATATTTTCAAAACCTAGCAAAAGCTGAGCATTTCGATAAATTTTTACAAAATATCCGATTAAATCAAGCAGACTCTAGTGATTATTCGAAAAAAAAATCTATAACAATGTGAAGATGCAGATAGCTAAAAAAAATTTAGAGTTTTGGGATGCATTCAATACATAATACGTCACTGTCTTACTGATTAAATAAAGGAAATATTTTGGGAGTTACTGGCGATTCAATAATATTTTAAAAAATATGAAATATTTTTTCCACGTTTAAAAAAAAATGTTACGGTTTTTTCGACAGCTAGAATAATAATAAAACCGAACTCTAGTATACTCACTTTATAAACATGCATAAGCATTTATGTATATGAAAAATGCATAATTATTGTTAGCTTTTCGATCATTATAAAAATTTGCGTACACAGCAAAAAAAAGTGTTGTGATATTACATCAAATACCTGCCCATAACTTGAGTCGCTAATGTTACTTAATATTACATCGTCTTGATGTATCCGGATGTTTGAAATCATTCATCAATTTTTGTACCGCTCAGGCAAGTGGTCCAAAATTCCTAAAAACGAAAAATAAAGTAATTTTAATGAAGCCTATAGCTTTGCTTACATTTTAATTGAATTATGGTTGTACTTACAAGCCAAACAAATACAGCTGAGGTCTGTAATCTGTTTTTTACTTCTTAAAATGAATAAAATTTGAACGTCAGTTGAAGAAATCATTGACTACTTAATGCGATATCACATAGAAGGTTGTGATATACACTACACGACGTATTTGCACTGTGTACATCGTTTAGATGTATTATTGCAACAGAAACTCCTAAAACTACATCATTTCCAGAAATTACATCGTCCATCGTTACATTATTTATTGCTGTGGAATAACCTTTTCCAAATATGTGATGAATTTTGGAAAATGACACTTTAAAAAACTACTGCAGACAAATCGACAATACTCAAGTGATTTTCAATTACAAGTCTGTGTGATTGGAAATTATAATTGAAACTTTTCCAACAAATTTAACCCAAGTTTTATACTATTTATGCGGATGCACTTTTATTTTAAAATTATCCTCTTCTCAAGCAATAACCGGAAATCAGCATATTATGTTCTAGTTGACCCATCTCTATTATTTTTGATCATGAAAACATACTCACAGTTGGACAGCGAATTTCATTGAGTAATTTTCTAAAAATAAATATGATTTAAATATTATCTTCTCCCAGATTTTTGATTCCCAGTTTTTAACATTTTGATACATTTAGAAGAATTATTTGCAATGAAACTTGATGTTTCCTCGAAGAGATTGCTTTTTCTTAACTCCTAGCGTACATCTTTCGAAGATATGATGGCTAACATTTTTCAAATGCTGAAACCACCAACCCACAGAAAGTGTGCTATGTATGCCGTGAACTTGAAGCCTATTCTCTACGTCATGGGCTGCGGCAATGAAATCAAAATAAATTTTGCTTCAATCAGAGTTTTAAGGAAGACTTACTCTTATGCAACATTTGCAGGTAATGTATTTACAATAATTGTTTTGAAGACAGCAGACATAATTGTTATTTCAATGCAATATTCAATGCAGATTTCCGTTTGACACAAAAAAATTATAATAACTCAACTCCAGTTTTTTTTTGGTTTTACAAGTAATGTGAATAATTCTGGCAAAAACTGAGCTTCTTTCTCAGATTTTCGGGTTTCGTTCCGGATCCTCCGGGAACAATCGTTTAGGATCGGTCCGATCTACCAGAAGAATACGTCTGCTGCACCGAGCATAGTAAAAACAATGTTTGTATTGGTTTGCCATATGCTTTGGACAATTCGCAATTGATGATTACCGAACAATAGAATAGTGCTGATGATGGCAGTACAAATGTTTACATCTTCACACTGTAAAGTCAAACAAATCAAGCTAGGTTCGTGAAAACTCAGCAGTGTTGCCAGATATTCTGAGTATTTAGCTCAGAATATCTCACGGAAATGAGAACATCAATAGTAAGGATATCACTTCAGTGTGAGATAAAAAAAACTTGAAAAAAACCATTTTTCTTCATATCTCATCAGCAGTTTAAAAACTTTTTTTTTTGGTTTTCAAAAAATCCTTTCACGATCATCTTTATAAAACTTGATAAAAAAATTTCGTTTTTGACGCATAATAAAAATTACAGTACACTTTGTTTTTTCTTGTTTATTTGACAAATAAAGTGAATTAACCCTCATCCGCATTAGAGTGTCATTTTGACACTATTGCAAGTTTGAATGCTTGTAACTTTTTTCAGAAGCTTCAAAAAAGAAAAATTTCTTCGGGGACCCTAAATGAATTCAAAATTTCTTGAATATTGCATCTTTATTTTATTTATGGACGAACCCTGGAAGCCTGGACAAAAAAACTCCCTTTTCCGACTTAGAGTGTCATTTTGACACTCCAAAAGTAAAATCTATTTAATTCGTTTGAATTATTATGAACTTCATATAAAACTTATATCAATAGAAACCTTGTAATGTCAGTAAAATATGTTTCGAACATTATATACAGCTAAAGTTACTAGTTTTCTCGTTATTCAGCATGAAAGAAAAAAATCCGAAAAAACATGCCTCAGGAAAATTGCTGTAGTTCATATAATACATGTCCAAAAACATATTTGACTTATGCATATGACAGCTGAAGTTAATGCCTACATCATGAAGACAAGAAATATTTTTTTAAATTTTTTTTAATGAAATGGTCACAAAAATTTCAAAAAAGTGGTCTAAAAAACCTACTTTTCTTCGATTGCTAGTAAATACTGTTTGAGCGATGGTAGAGTTTTAAAAAAAATATGACTACAAAATCTATTAAAATTCGAACATTTTGCTGTCTTTAGATTTTTGATGCAACAAAAATTGAATTTACTGGAATATTTCAAAGTTCACTACTTTGCGCGATTTTTTTACAAATTGAAATTTCATCTGTTTTTGTGGTCCACTGTCAGGTTGTACCCGGATTATCAGTGCTTTTACTTTGTTTGGACCAATCAAGAGTATGTTCATTGGAAAGCACATTTAATCTACATTCTAGTGAGGTGCTACAATTCACGCTGTGAGATTTCACAAAAATATGAAAATTATAAACGTAAAATCATTCCTGAATTTCTAGAACTACAAGCAGTGGTCCAGCAAAACGTGTTTGTTTGCTCTCCGAGTAGGTACGGTGGGTGGTTTTTCGGGCAGAGAGCGAAGTCGACAGACCAAGAAATGCACGACACGCATCGTTATTTCGTCTGTCATTGTAATCGGTTATATATAAAAAGAGTTATGACGATTTTAGCTTGGAGTGTCAAATTGACACTCCTAGTGCTGATTAGGGTAATGAAATCTAATGCGGATGAGGGTTAATCCGGGCTTTTTCAATAAAATCCGGGCAACTGGGCTGAACCAGACTTTTTTTTTCAAATTTTGCACCTAATATTCGGGCAAACCCGGATAGAACCAGACAATCTGGCAATCTTTTTGTAAAGTATCTTTTTTTTTGTTTAGATAATTTTATGTGTCTAGTTTGACCATCCCTGAGATATCGCATCGAAAAGGTACAGTTTAGATCATATTAGCAACTTACTCTGCCCGAGAAGGAAAGTTAAAACTATGAACGATAAAACGATGAATAATCTGGCTTGTTTTGATTTGATATTTGGAATTCGAATCCTATCATATGTACATAAATTTTCCTGCTTCAACGATACTAATAAACATGCAGACAAAGTTGGAGAAATAATCTATCATTATCATGGAGTGGTTCAACGAAAAAACTGATGAATTGTTGCTATTAGATACTCGTTTCATTAAGATTACCAAAGCATGTCCAGCTTGTAGTTAGCTTATAAGTTTCAAGAGTAGGTTGAAATCAATTAATTGTATGATGGAATAAATGTTAAAGATGCTAATCCCAGTTAGCATTCGAAAAGCTTCAAGGTCTAACGTATCCTTTTCGTTATCAGGATTAAAATGACGATAAATCACTTCTTTCCGAAAACCCTCCAACAAGCTCAATCATTCTCAGCCTAATCCAACTGAAATCACTTAGTCATCCCCCCTTTCCAAACGCATCAGTAACATAATGAAAACGCAAATGCAATAATACCTACACCATCAACGTTTGTGTCACCCTTTCGTGTGGGAGATGTGGGAGGAGGCAAACCCTTTTTATCCGTGGGAAAAATTGCGTGCGTCGAAAATGAAATTTTTCCCATAATTCTTTGACCTTCTCGTGAGCTATTCCGGAACTTCTAGCGACAGGAGATGCTTGGATTTTTGACGTTTTCGTTCTGTGGCGCGCGACTATCATTAGTCATCGTCATGTGGAAAGAAGTTATGGGGTTGAGCGAAAATTCCAGAGGTTCTTCTTGAGTTCCCCTTCAGAGACGGCAATGACGGGTAATAAATTCGACACCTTCAATTTATTCCACGGGAACGCTCTCGAGCAGGAGTAAGTTTCATTTGGTGCTACGCGGTCGAGTTCGTGACTTTATATTGTTTCCTCTGATTACAGAAATATGAAAAAAATCTTAAATGAATTAAATCAATGTATTTTTATGTTGGATATTTCATGGATTTTGTTTTTAAGAACATGTTTATTGTCACTGACCTCAGGTTCATTTTTTGGCTTACAATCCACTTCGCAAATTTCTAAATTTTTTGGCTTACTATTCACTCCGCAAATTTCCCATTTGATGTCGCAGAATTGGCACGGTTAAACAACTTCCTGGTCCTTCGAAGAGTACCTAAGTATCATCATCGACCAATCGTTCCAAGAGACGCATAACACGCAACAATAACACCATCAAGAGGCGTCGATCGTTCGTCGTCAACCGAAAATGGCGTGTCTAAATAAATATTATGATTATTACAGCCATTGGCTTTATAGTGCCTCATCTCGGCGAGCGCAATCTTCCATCGTTCGTTTGTCCGTTCATGAATTCATTGAGCAGCTTTGGGGATGGGATGAGGCAGCTAGCAATAATCTCTAACACATCCTGCGGCCGATACGCGCCACAATGATGACGACGACGACGACGCCAAACAGGGACATGGACGACGATGACGACGACGACGCCTCGGTGTACTTTATTCGCCGTTCGTTACTGCAGCCGAGGGAGCACCGTATCACAATTGTCCAGCATCCGGTTTCGGACCAGAGGCCTCATTTTCGCCAACGACGACAACGGAACAAGAAATGGCCAAACGAAACGATCCGGATCATACACGCACATCATCGGAAAAGGCGGAAAGAAAACCTGACCCAGAGTATGGGTTTAACCGAACCAGACATTCCGGAATGTGGCTCCATTTTGCGGTTTCTGTGTGCCCATCGTCCATTCTTATCGGTAAACAGAAGTCCCACAACAAGCTCAATTGCAAACGCATGGTGCTCATTTTTGGCCAAGCAATGGTATTATCCTGTACAGATAGGCCAAACCCAAACCATTTCCGGTAAGTGAGCAGCGGCAGCATATTGTGAAGTCAGGGCTTAACCATTTCATGCTGGCCTGACATGTGGCGAAAATTCGATTTTTATAGTTATTTGGAAGGTCGCTACTCTGGCCGCATTTATTATGATGCTTTAGTTAGGCGGGATCAAAACATTTGAAAAAGAGCTCTTGACATTTGATGGTTAACTAGAGCGGTCAGGACTTTTCGGTCTTTTCCTGCATTCAAACCTTGACATTCATTTGCTGCTTTGTATTATCAGCATAGATTTCAACGACTAATTTGACTATTAATGACACTTATTTACACATCTTACTTTAACCCTTTTTTTAACATGATAACTTAAAGAAACGGATTTTAATGTATCGCATAGTACTTTATTTAGTGAAATGAGATCTTTTAAAAAGGAATTTCACAACTAGGGTAAGAACACTATATATTGAACATCATCTTTGAGATTCAGTGAATTTGTGGTTTACATAAAATAACGAAGGGTTTTTTTTAATGACATTTCGAAAGTGTAGTTTTAGCTTGCTCCACAGCTTCGAATCGATGTGTATTTTTTCGCGGGAATATGTTTTATTTAAAATTGTTTTTTCTCCCAGTTATTGAACACAATAATTTAAATATTGAACCGGCAATGTCACAAAAATGAAACAAAAATGAAACAAAAATGATACAAAAATGACAAAAATAACACAAAAAAGACAAAAATGACAAAAATGACAAAAATGACAAAAATGACAAAAATGACAAAAATGACAAAAATGACAAAAATGACAAAAATGACAAAAATGACAAAAATGACAAAAATGACAAAAATGACAAAAATGACAAAAATGACAAAAATGACAAAAATGACAAAAATGACAAAAATGACAAAAATGACAAAAATGACAAAAATGACAAAAATGACAAAAATGACAAAAATGACAAAAATGACAAAAATGACAAAAATGACAAAAATGACAAAAATGACAAAAATGACAAAAATGACAAAAATGACAAAAATGACAAAAATGACAAAAATGACAAAAATGACAAAAATGACAAAAATGACAAAAATGACAAAAATGACAAAAATGACAAAAATGACAAAAATGACAAAAATGACAAAAATGACAAAAATGACAAAAATGACAAAAATGACAAAAATGACAAAAATGACAAAAATGACAAAAATGACAAAAATGACAAAAATGACAAAAATGACAAAAATGACAAAAATGACAAAAATGACAAAAATGACAAAAATGACAAAAATGACAAAAATGACAAAAATGACAAAAATGACAAAAATGACAAAAATGACAAAAATGACAAAAATGACAAAAATGACAAAAATGACAAAAATGACAAAAATGACAAAAATGACAAAAATGACAAAAATGACAAAAATGACAAAAATGACAAAAATGACAAAAATGACAAAAATGACAAAAATGACAAAAATGACAAAAATGACAAAAATGACAAAAATGACAAAAATGACAAAAATGACAAAAATGACAAAAATGACAAAAATGACAAAAATGGCAAAAATGACAAAAATGACAAAAATGACAAAAATGACAAAAATGACAAAAATGACAAAAATGACAAAAATGACAAAAATGACAAAAATGACAAAAATGACAAAAATGACAAAAATGACAAAAATGACAAAAATGACAAAAATGACAAAAATGACAAAAATGACAAAAATGACAAAAATGACAAAAATGACAAAAATGACAAAAATGACAAAAATGACAAAAATGAAAAAAATGACAAAAATGAAAAAAATGACAAAAATGACAAAAATGACAAAAATGACAAAAATGACAAAAATGACAAAAATGACAAAAATGACAAAAATGACAAAAATGACAAAAATGACAAAAATGACAAAAATGACAAAAATGACAAAAATGACAAAAATGACAAAAATGACAAAAATGACAAAAATGACAAAAATGACAAAAATGACAAAAATGACAAAAATGACAAAAATGACAAAAATGACAAAAATGACAAAAATGACAAAAATGACAAAAATGACAAAAATGACAAAAATGACAAAAATGACAAAAATGACAAAAATGACAAAAATGACAAAAATGACAAAAATGACAAAAATGACAAAAATGACAAAAATGACAAAAATGACAAAAATGACAAAAATGACAAAAATGACAAAAATGACAAAAATGACAAAAATGACAAAAATGACAAAAATGACAAAAATGACAAAAATGACAAAAATGACAAAAATGACAAAAATGACAAAAATGACAAAAATGACAAAAATGACAAAAATGACAAAAATGACAAAAATGACAAAAATGACAAAAATGACAAAAATGACAAAAATGACAAAAATGACAAAAATGACAAAAATGACAAAAATGACAAAAATGACAAAAATGACAAAAATGACAAAAATGACAAAAATGACAAAAATGACAAAAATGACAAAAATGACAAAAATGACAAAAATGACAAAAATGACAAAAATGACAAAAATGACAAAAATGACAAAAATGACAAAAATGACAAAAATGACAAAAATGACAAAAATGACAAAAATGACAAAAATGACAAAAATGACAAAAATGACAAAAATGACAAAAATGACAAAAATGACACAAATGACAAAAATGACAAAAATGACAAAAATGACAAAAATGACAAAAATGACAAAAATGACAAAAATGACAAAAATGACAAAAATGACAAAAATGACAAAAATGACAAAAATGACAAAAATGACAAAAATGACAAAAATGACAAAAATGACAAAAATGACAAAAATGACAAAAATGACAAAAATGACAAAAATGACAAAAATGACAAAAATGACAAAAATGACAAAAATGACAAAAATGACAAAAATGACAAAAATGACAAAAATTACAAAAATTACAAAAATGACAAAAATGACAAAAATGACAAAAATGACAAAAATGACAAAAATGACAAAAATGACAAAAATGACAAAAATGACAAAAATGACAAAAATGACAAAAATGACAAAAATGACAAAAATGACAAAAATGACAAAAATGACAAAAATGACAAAAATGACAAAAATGACAAAAATGACAAAAATGACAAAAATGACAAAAATGACAAAAATGACAAAAATGACAAAAATGACAAAAATGACAAAAATGACAAAAATGACAAAAATGACAAAAATGACAAAAATGACAAAAATGACAAAAATGACAAAAATGACAAAAATGACACAAATGACAAACATTTTAAATATTTCAAAAAAAAAAAAACATTGATAACAGTGTTAGACGTTTTTTCAGTTTTGATTAGTTTTGCATTTTAAACATTTTTATGTACACCATCGGTTTATTCTTTTTATTTAAACAAAAAATGAAAAAAATCGTTAGAATCTAAGCAAGCCTTGATCGGGTGCGGTTGTGATTTTTACGCTCGAACAAACTTTTGGCGTTTAAGTTTCCTGGAAAAATTTAAATTAAGGAATTATTTAGTTGTTGAAACAAATTCCAGTGTCCATCCTATTTGCAGGATTTGTATATTTCTAATTAACTGTGCAGTTTATGTGTCGTTCTCGGTTATGAAGAATTTCTTCTTGTGAAAAATACCTGATCATCCAAAAATTTTGAGCTTAGAGATGTGTTCTCGCTGAATATTGTTCAAATTAAGTGATGAACACGAAAAGTCCAAATTAAAAAAATAAATGATGTCAACGTTTAAATTCCTAATCGAAAAATAAATACAGATTTGATTCGATTCGAAATACAAATTTGATTTCTCAAGAAATGTTAACGCAGACTTGCGTTCCATTTCAGTGTTGCTGGTGAAAACGGTGCTTGTTTTCAAATTAATAATAAAGAAGTGTACGTTTAACCCTTTAATGCATAGTGTGGTTTTAAAACAACACTAATCAAAACCCAAATATCTCGAAAACGCGTGAATATTTTTGAG
This sequence comes from Uranotaenia lowii, assembly GCF_029784155.1. Classification (NCBI taxonomy): domain Eukaryota; kingdom Metazoa; phylum Arthropoda; class Insecta; order Diptera; family Culicidae; genus Uranotaenia; species Uranotaenia lowii. The sequence goes on from NC_073693.1 coordinate 365,764,521, forward strand.
TGATTTGCTGACAAAAAATATTCTGGAGATTAAAAGAAATTAGTTCATGATATTTTTACAACGGTATTTCAATGGATATGTGAGATATCGAACATAGTATGCAAAAAATTGCAAAAATCAAATATATTATTATTTTTTTTTTTTAAAGTAGATTTTGGAAAGTCGTTGTTATTTTTTCAGATATGCAAATTCTAACAAGTTTTTTAATCTCAATCATTCACAAACACCTTCCTGCATCCAATTGATAAAGTTTTGAATAAATTTGTAAAACCGTATTGAAATGAACTAAGAATTTCAAAAAAATATTTTTCAACTTTGATGGGCCATAACTTTTGCAATACTCAAAATAACGACTTCAAAACTGTTGTGTTTTGTTATTCGAATTCAAATGTTTCTACTTCACTGAATCAAGAACTGCAATTCTCATTTTAAAAAAGTCATGCATTAAAGGGTTAAAGCGAAAATTTGAATATAGTTATAGTGGACCTAAGAATCAGAAACTGCATTGAAGGTGTTGAGAACGATCAAGGCAAACACAGGATAGTCGGACTACGACATCGCCAAGAAATTCAACGTCGACCGGTACACCGTCAGAAGGATTAGTCTCCACGAAGGAATACGATCCTATCGGGCCAGTAAGCAACCAAACCGGACATTGAAGCAGAATTTAGTAGCCAAAGGACGTGCCCGGAAGTTATACAACAACATTCCAACGAAGTACGACGGATGCATCCTCATGGATGATGAAACGTACGCGAAGATGGATTTTGGGCAGCTTCCTGGTCAAAAATTTTTAAAGAAACTGCAGTGGTCGGGGTGATGTCCCCGCCAAGTTCAAATTCGTTTTTGCCGATAAGTTGGCAAGAAAGTGTTTGATCTGGCAAGGTATTTGCAGCTGCAGACGAAAAACCCCGGTTTTTGTGAAAAACAAGACCATGGACTCCGAAATGTACAAGGAGGAGTGCCTTAAAATATGTTTTTTTTTTGTACAATAGATCTCACAAAACACCAGTAAAGTTTTCGCCAGATTTGGCATGCTGCCACTATAGCTAGGAGGTACTACAGTGGTATTCGGCCAACGGGTGGATTTTGTTGAAAAGGACATCAACCCAACTGCCCTCAATTCCGCCCTATCGAAAAGTTTTGGACTATTGTCAAGCAGAAGATGAAGAAGAATGGTAGGACGACTCGGAAAGCAACAGAGATGAAGAGATTGTGGAACAAAATGGCAGCTGAGGTCAGTGAATAGGGTGTCCAAACTTTGATGAGTGGTTCTAGACGAAAAGTTCGAAATTTTATCAAAAAAACATCGAAATATTTTTTTTCTTATTTTTTCTTTGAAGTGCAATAAAAACCCTACATTTTGATTACAAAACGTTATTTTTTCGTTTACATAGCTCCGAGATAGACCCGTTTTAACGCGTCCAGATTTGTAGTGATCCATGCTTTAGGTATGCCATTTTATTGAATGAAAGCTACTATGCGATCTATCCCAATTTATTAGTTTTTTGCATTACTTTTTATTATCCAACTACGAGTGACAAAAGAAGGATTTGAAATTTGTTCCAGCCTTCTTTCCATAAGAAGGAACCAATCATCGCTGTTTGAACCTAATTACATGTTTTGCCCCTCAACCTTACAAAATTATTCTAAAAGAAGCCAAATAAAAATTTCCCGAAAGCTTTTCCATGTAACTATAATTATAACCTGAACCTTAGCAAACACGAATCGAAAATTACCATATGTGGGTTGGCATCATATTGAGTTAAAATTATTCAAACCATTCCCGGGCTATGGTTAGTTCCGATTGAACACCTTCATCAGCAAACAAATCGTCCAAAATAATATATTCAATCGGCTATAAATTATCTCCCGTCGACAAACAGTCCATCAGCTCACATATTTTACCACTGATAATTACTATGCAAACATTTAGAAACCTTGCGGGCTGCCCAAATTTAGTTCGATTCCGATGAAAAGGGGTGGTTTGGGTTCAGTAGAAGTGTTCTTCCGAATGAATTGGCAATTCGATTCCAGTTTAGGAAACTAATTTACATCTGCTTTTATTATCATCATAATGATCATCACCATCATAAACTTCGCCATCATCGTTCGCGTGCTGGAATTCGCCTGTCTCTATGCATCCTAAACTATTCTGAAACATTCCGGAAGCATCATCAGCGGCAGCATCCATTATGAGCTCATGTTTCAACTCATAAACCACACATAAAGACACCGTTTGGTCGTTGTTCAGAGTCTTTATGTTCATTTGGTCCCAGTGCAAACATGTTTCGAATATCTGTCAAACGAAATCCGGAAAATGAATAAACTCCCATCGTTTCCCCCTTTTTTCTTCAATTTGGGAAAATAGCTCAAACACTGTCAGAATCCAGCAGTTTCCGGAAGCAGAAAGAAGAGTCGGAAAAATAAACTAAAAGAAGAGGAATTTGCCAAGCTTAGCTGTCAAGTCATTTATTTTAACAATTATTTCCTTTCACACTACATTCCCTTTCTTCTATTCGTTCATCAAGCAACAGTCTTCATCTCCGAATATGTGATTGTGGAACTGTTATGTTCTATAGCTTTTCCTGAGATTTTCTGCTGTCTCCAAGAGTGTAACCACAAATGTGATTCTTCGTCGTCGTCGTCGTCACATGAGGACAACATCAGCCCAACGAATCGAATCGAAACGAATCCAGAACCAGCTGGGGGCGCTGCCTGTTCGAGAAATGGCATCATCACAACACACTGTCTTTCCCATCTCTGCCAGTAGCAATCCCGGAAAGCAGGAACCAGGAAATGAAAATGCATTGCGTGGAATAAAACCCTTTTTCTTGGCGAGGAAGGACACAGCTTCTATCTAGCTTTTCTAGCTATGTAGCTCTGTTTCTAACCTTCCCCGCTGAGCGGGGACCCAGTGTCAACGTGCATTTGAGGATTTGTCACCGGGTGGATCCTAAGCTTTGTTGAAGCTTGAATGAGAAGAACAAACATATCTATTGCCGAAACATACCTCCAAAGATTTCGACAGTTTTGGTTATATTTCGGACATGATTAGGTTTTTGATTCTTAAACTATTCAAAAACTCATTCTTTTTTCGTTGAAACAAAACCTCTTGGTTGAATGAAACAATCATTTCAAAAATAGCCTTTTGAAAACACTACAATATCTATAAATATAAGAATGGATATCTGTCTGTCTGTCTGAGAGACCCCTCCCTCTTATTGTAAGGGGAGAAGGGTCTTCCAAGTAAAAAAGAAATATTTGCATAACTTGAGAACTATTCAAGCAAATGGTACAAAATTTGGCATGGAAGGGTATTTGACTACGAGAAATATTTTTTTGAATATTTGATACTCTTCTCTTTTTCCAGTATGAAAAAGTGAAGCGGAAAGGGGGGCTCTACATTTTTCTACATAAACTCGAGAATAAGTCAAACAAATGGATTCAGATTTGGCATGCCAGAGTTATTTGATACGAGAAATGTATTCACGATTATTTAGAATTTAGTGGGAACAAAGAAAAAAGGCTGCCATATTATTTTGATTGAATATATGGATAGCTAATCGAGCAAATGGATTGGCATGGGAATTGGGGAATTGGGGAATTGGCCTTTGGGAAAAAGGTAGAATGATTATTAGAGACTCCTCCCGACTTGCATTGGAAGGAGAGAATGTGGAGAGGGAGCCCATACTTTTTTTTTGCAATATTATATAACTGATCAAGCGAGGAGAATCAAATTTGGAATACGAGAGTATTTGGGTGAACGAAATGTCCCCAAGATGGATTGAAGCCCCTCTCACCTTCCATTAGAGAAAGGATACAGTTACTCTCATACAGTTTTTTGCAGAACTGGAGAAATAATCAAGCAAATGGATCAAAATTTGGCATGGAATGATATTTGGGTACGAAAAAAGACTCTATGGATGTTCGAGACCCCCTTTTATCCCAGCATCCCAGTTAACAAATAGGAAGAATTCGGGTAGAAATTATTATGGACTCTTCCCTTCTTTTATTGAATGAGATAGGAAGAGAAGACGAGAGCTTCATACATTTTTGTTTCATATAGAATGAGTCATACAAAGGAAGCAATCTTTGTATGGGAGAGTAATTGGGATGGAGAAATGTTTCTCTTGTTGTTAGAAAAATCTTCAGTATGAGGTAGATCAATTCGATAACAGTTTAAGGGGGGAGTAGGGTCTAACGGGTAAAAAAAAACACCATTTTCACGAATTTTTTTTGAGCTATCGTTCAAACAAATGTATTCAAATTTTTTGCTTTTTGCAATTTTTTGGCTGGTAAACGGTGGATAATGTGCAACACGAGACCCCATGGTGGTCGTATCACCTCTTATTCACAACTCCTATATCTACCTCCCCGCGGTGCCGGCTGGGGTGCGAGTAACCTAAGCGGAGATCGGGTACCCAACCCCGGTGGATGCTTTGGTCGCATGCAGACTGAGAAGGTGGCCGCGCGCGTCTGTTCCCCAGGTCAGGGGCGGCGTGCAACAACAACCGAGCGTCTGTTCTCCAGGTCAGGGGCGGCTCAAACAGCGTCTGTCTTGCAGCAAGCGGCTGAACTTATAAAATGCGGCTCCTGCCAGCTAAGCCCAAGATGACAGCCCCATCTCGGGATAGGGACTTTAGGCTAACAACCTACTGCTCCTGATATCTTGTATTGTTACAGGATCTGAGAGAAGAAATAACCGAATTGGAACTTTGGCAACGACTTTTAGCATGAAAACACGGACTAGAATTGGAACTTGGAATGTTTTGACCCTTGCCCAGCCAGGAAAGCTGGCTCAACTTGCTGGAGAAGCTAGCCGCCTCAAGCTAGAGATATTGGGACTGAGCGAAGTCCGTTGGCCTAACACTGGAGAACACAAGACACAGTCCGGGCAAGTCCTGCTTTACTCTGGCATACGAGGAGGACATGCTACTCGGGAACGAGGAGTTGGTTTCCTGTTTAGCCCGCAGGCCTACGCGGCCCTCATTAGATGGGAACCGATAAACGAAAGAATAATCGTAGCCAGATTCAGAACACGGGTTAGAAACCTTACAATGGTCCAGTGTTATGCGCCAACTGACGTTGCCGATTTGCAGGAGAAAGAGCAGTTTTACAGTCAATTGAACAGCGTGGTTGAGAGAATTCCGAAGGGTGACATTCAAATCCACTTAGGCGACTTCAACGCAAAGATTGGCTCCGATAATCAGGACTTTGAGCGCATCATGGGGCGCCATGGTCTAGGACAGATGAGCGAAAACGGAGAGCTGTTTGTAGAATTTTGTGGCAACAACAACATGGTGATCGGTGGATCGCTCTTCCCCCATCGACCAGCACATAAGGTCACTTGGGTATCCCGAGATGGCCGAACAGAAAATCAAATTGACCACATCTGCATCAGCCGAAAATGGAGAAGAAGCCTTCTTGATGTCCGCAACAAACGAAGCGCAGACATTGCATCTGACCATCATCTCGTCCTTGGTGAAATACGACTGAGAGTTGCGCGTGTCCAACGGCGCGAGGAGAAAGTCGGGTGTCGATACGACGTCCGCTGATTGGAAAATCCAGAGGTGAAAAGGGCATACATTGAGCAGCTTGAATCCCGAGCCTCGGAATTGCTGACAGATGGAACAGTCGAAGAACAGTGGTGTAGAATCAAAAATGCCATTATCACGACGAGCCATGGTACTCTCGGTAAAATTTGTGGAAGAAAAAGTGAATGGATGTAGGATAAGACTTGGAGGATGGTCGATGATCGGAGAAAGGCGAAAGTCGGAATTGAGCAGGCATGTACCGGGTCAGCCAAAACAGCCGCCCGCTTACGATATGCGGAGCAGGAAAAGGCAGTTAAACGAGCTTGTAGACGAGACAAGAGAGCCTGGACAAACTCCCTAGCCGAAGAGGGACAAAGAGCCGCCGCCAATGGAGATATCCGATTACATTTCTCGCCGCCTTAGTGGTGCAAGGACTAATGCAAGAATGCCGCTAAAAGACCGAGCAGGTCAGTTATTGACCGATCGAACAGATGGACTGAGCACTTCAAACAACTCTTCCGAGTCACGAATAGCGATGGCCAACAAAACCCGCAATTCGAAGCGCCAACAGTAAGTCGCATTAATGGCGTCAACTCGGAAGCGCCCTCGCTGGCTGAAATAGAAGCGGCAATCAAAAACATGAAATCCAACAAAGCACCTGGGATCGATTGCATCCCTGCTGAAATGCTGAAAGCCGACCCTGCCCTGTCAGCACAAATGTTGCACCGTCTTTTCGCTGACATTGGGATACTGCAACATTCCCGGCCGACTTGATGCAGGGTATCCTCGTAAAGGTCCCGAAGAAAGGAGACCTGACAGAGTGCGGTAACTGGCGAGGCATAACGTTGATCTGTACAACCCTCATACTCTGCAAAGTGATCTTGAACAGGATCCAGGAGAAAATCGACGCTACACTCCGACGGCAACAAGCTGGATTCCGATCCGGACGATCATGTGTGGACCACATCACAACGCTACGAATAATACTGGAACAAATCAACGAATTCCAGGACTCTCTTCTGCTGGTGTTCGTTGATTTCGAAAAAGCATTCGACCGACTGAACCACGAAAACATCTGGGCTGCTCTTAGACGACGAGGGGTCCCAGAGAAACTAGTCCATCTCATCGAAGCACAGTACGAGGCATTTTCGTGCAAGGTCTTGCACGACGGTGTCTTGTCCGAACCAATCCCGGTAACTGCTGGAGTGAGACAAGGATGTATTTTGTCACCGCTACTCTTTCTAATCGTGATGGATGAGATTCTGATTGGATCGATTGACTGTGCACCGAACCGAGGATTGTCGTGGAATCCTTCAACAATGAAGCAACTGAACGACCTTGACCTGGCTGACGATATTGTTTTGCTTGCCCAAACACAACCAGATATGCAGAGCAAACTCGACGACCTCACCGAAAGTTCCAAGGCAGCAGGTCTCAAAGTCAATGTCGGAAAGACCAAGTCGATGGAGATCAACACAGAAAATCCCTCCAGTTTCATGGTAGCTGGGCAACAAGTTGAGAAAGTGGAGTGCTTCCAGTATCTTGGTAGCCAGATAACGCCTGATGGTTGTACCAGGAAAGACATCGAAACCCGGATCAGAAAGGCCCGATTTGCGTTTGCGAGTCTCCGAAACATCTGGCGGTCACACCAGATCTCTCTACGAACGAAAATCCGAATCTTCAACTCAAACGTCAAATCCGTATTGCTGTACGGGTGTGTAACTTGGTGCACATATGCGGTGACGACGCGAAAACTGCAAGTTTTTGTGAATCGCTGCCTGCAGAACATCATCCGCGCTTGGTGGCCTGGCAACTGGATCTCAAACGTTGAACTTCATCGCCGGTGTCATCAAAAGGCGCTAGAAATCGAGATTCGGGAACGTAAGTGGAGATGGATTGGGCACACGCTGCGAAGAGATGAAAACGAGATTTGCAGAGAGGCGCTAGATTGGAATCCAGAAGGTCATCGAAGAAGAGGCAGACCCAGAAACCTAGAACCCAGAAAGCCTAGCCGCTGAAATCCGAACTGTCGACGAGAATCTTGACTGGGACCAAGTTAAGACGCTGGCTCCGGATCGTCAACAGTGGAGGTCTTTTACCACGGCCCTATGCACCGGAGGATCGGCGTGGGATCATTAAGTAAGTAGTAAGTCTGTGCATTGTATTTAATTTATTTCATTTTCAGTGTTCTTGTGAAATATTTTAAACAACTTAACACGTAAGAATTTTTAGAAACTCTGCCATTCTGGCTAAAACATTGACGGAAAGCCTGTTGAAAGCGACGAAACGAACATCTCACGGCGGAGCATTCGTCTAATAACCGTTGACGACGGCGAGCCACGACGCCATCGTCCATTGTATGCCGGGAAGAAAACAATTCCAATTTATTTGTGTTCCAAACCGGAAAAAGAAAGAGATTTCACAGCCGTTTTTCACTCTGGGCTGCTGCACTTCCGGCCCCTGGAACAGGTAATAGTAACCTAAAGTATAGACTACTGGGGGGGTTGGAATGATACAGAAAATGTCATTCTGAGGCGCCGCTGCTGGCCGGACTTGGACTTAGACTTGGAAGGTGCATCACAATAATAGTTGGAAGGGTATAATAGAATTGAAAGGAATATCCACAAGCGCATATCCGGTAGCGTCTGCAATGTACATTGATTCTCATATCCTGGCCGGGCCGCAAAACGGAAAATCCGCAGCAGGTGCCTTCATCCTCCAGCATCAGCAGCACTGTCACAAAAGCACATAATATCCATCTCCATCTCTCCTTTCATTGCCAATAACTTCACCTCGAATGTGAATGTGAGATGGGGATGAAGGAAAAGCGCTTTTCCGGAAGATGCAAAATTTACTTATGGACATCCAGAACGACTCTGGTTACGATTCCGGACTCCGAAAGAGGACGACGACGACGACAGGAGGCTGCCTTAAAACCGGTAAAAGCGCTGGAAATTTATTGCTTGCAAGATAAACTCCCGGTCGCTGAAAGCGGAACATTTTGGGGTTTGACATATTCGCTACATGTGCTCAGTGCATTTTTATTGGCTCGCTGGCTCTTCTAGGATTCTTTTTCTGGATGGGGTTGAGGGTGAGTTGGCTGAATCCCATTGGCGAAACCCCTGAAGCCGACCCAGTAAATCAATGGAGATTTTTGTGGTAATCATTGCGAAGTGAATATAAATTCAGCGATGCTTTTAGATTATTGGTGGATTTGAATAACTGCACAACTTCGTATCTCGCTGGCTGCTTCTGCTGTAAGAAATGTGTTTCCTAGGAGATAACCAGCATATCGTAACATGCGGATGAGTTTGAATCTTTTCTAGGCATTACAGTTTCACCGTTATTCTCAATAATGCCTTTTCACTGATCCCAAACTATTTCAATGTCAGATATTTTAGAAAAGTGAATTCGTTTAACCCTTCATTTTATGAATTTTATTTATTTTTTTAAATAATTTAGACAGAACAGAACAGTTTAGAATGATGCATACAGATATTTTTCAAACAATTACGATTTTTCCATTTTTCACTAACCAATAATCACTAATCGTACTTCCACAGCCAAAAATTATGTCTGAGTCCCAAAGAATAATAAAAGTACGGTATTACTCTTCTCTAATAAATAACTCTTCTAATAATCAAAAACATAAAAATTTTTGGGCCTACCATCGAGCAGAGAATGGAGAGACATCTGGGACACAGGAACAGAAAGAAACTTGGACCACCCATGCCATACGTTTCACTGGATATATATCACTTGAAGCATGCTTATAACACACGGAAATCACAAAACCTTAGAGAAGCATTTTCAAGAATTTGATGTAATGAAGTATCTAAAGGATTTTGAAATTTGCTTTTTCTTCTTCAAAATGTTTATGATTTCTGTGTATTATCAATTCTGGTTATCGGCCAAGAATAAAGAGCCTTTGCTCGGTATTTAAAATAGAAAAAGGGGAACGAAAAATATTATTAGAACAATCTATTTAGGTCTATTTAGACCTCGAAAAGACTTCAAAAATTTCAGCCCTAACGAAGTTTCCTATGAGATTTGTATGGTTCTCTACCAATAAAAATTAGTATTTAATGCATGAATAAAAGAAGCATTTCTGCACGAGTTACATTTATTAAGGATACTTATTTTTTAATAACTCGTTTCCATTCGATGTTGAAAATGAAGACAAAAAGCTCTTTTTCACTCTTTCAGAGAAACCTACAAGCGTGTTAACAGTTTTGCGAATCTGCACCTCAAACAAGCATAAAGTTGCCAGAATTTCAGCACGTATCGGAGCTATTTTATCTCAAAACCTGGCAAAATCCGGGCATTTGATTTCAATACTGTCGACAAAATCCGGCCAATATCCGGGCAGATTTGGGCTACTCATAAAAAATCAAGAAAAAATGTTTAAAAAAAAAATTTAAAATTTATTTGCAGATGCATCTGGATCGAAATCATGAAAATGTTTTTCTTAAGCTATATGACTTATTTCAATGCCAAGTAGCTATTTTCAGGCTCTGCATCCAACAGGTGCAATCATTCAGACTTGATTTATGAGGGCTGTTGAATTTTGTTAAAGCTGATTGATCAATTTCCCAATCAACAAATAATGCACCGAAATCGAGTCATCACAATTGGCCACTATATTTTATCAACTGCTAGAAACTTGTTCTTAATGCTCGTGGACTGGTTAAGCGTTCCTGGAACTCTAATATTGAAAATTTCTTGCCAACACCAAGTTTGTTTAAAAGTAAACATAGAACACAGTTGTACCGGATAGGTTTTACAATAACTGTCCGCCAAATTCAGCGATAATGTAAAGTCGTAAATGCCACAAAGGTAGTAAAACGACTATAATCAAAACAAAATTCCGCAGCCCGTGGCATAGAGGATAGCCTTAAAGTCTTCTAAGCCAGCGGGCATGAGATCGAATCCCAGTCACGGCATACAAAGTACACTTTCTGTGGGTTGGTGGTTCAAGCATTTGTTAGATGCTAGCCATCATGTTCACGAAAGTTGTACGCTTAGAGTTAAGTTCAAAAGAAATCTCTTTGCGGAAATATCAATTTTTATTGAAATCCTGTGTGTGTTTGTGTTCGTTTAAAAAAATTTTTTTTTTGTTTTTTTTTGTTTCGATTATAGTCGTTTTACCATCTTTATGGCATTCGCGACTTTATCAACGTTGCAGTTGGCGGATCGTTATTGAAAAACTATCCGGTACAACTGTGTTCGATGTTTACTCTTGGGCTCGAACTCGCGGACATCGGCTCAGGAAGCAACTGACTTGCCAACTGAGCTATATCACAAGCCCATTTAAAAAATAATAATGAAAAACAAAGAATATCATGGATAATATAGTGATATGTACATTAATTTGAAGGCTACTGTGTGGATGGATTAAACCAATACCGCGTCATTCACCTCAAGCGTGCATGCAGTCAGTCGGTCGGTCGGCGAGCAAGCGAGCCAGCCGAGTAGTGCGTGCGGTTCCCGCGGCGGTAAGTGATCCGGTGGGCTACCAGTGCTACGGGCTTCGGAGCTCCGGACAGGTCTGCACATTTGGCGGCCGTGCCAGGTGGTATGTCGTTATATTGATAAAACGAGATATCATTAAAAAAAGAATCGAATCGAAAAGCAAAACAAACGTGGTTAACGGTTCACGATGAATTTATTTGCATCACACTTGATTTTAAATTAAACAGTTTATAAATACCCATCGAAAAACAACTGAGGAAAAGTGATCTAGATTTAAGTGATATAAAGAAAACGTGACATATATAATAAAATATTAGTTTTATTTTGCACATGAACGGTTATGAAATAATTTCGAAACTAGAATTGATGAATTTAGTTAAATTGAAATTTCGTTGCTTGATATTGGAAGGCGAGTTGAGAGGGCAGCCTGAACATATCGACAGAATTTCCAAGTGAGTTGAGAGGACAGCTTGAAATTGCTAGGCGAGTTGAGAGGACAGCCTTAATATATCGATAGAAATTCCACGCGTGTTGAGAGGACAGCTTGAAAGTGAAAGGCGAGTTAAGAGGACAGCCTGGACTTATCGATAGAAACTTCAAGCGAGTTGAGAGGGCAGCTTGAAATAGAAAGGCGAGTTCAAAGGACAGCCTGAACATATCGATAAAAATTCCAAGCGAGTTGAGGGGATAGCTTGAAATTGCTAGGCGAGTTGAGAGGACAGCCTGAATATATCAATAGAATTTCCAAGCTAGTTGAGAGGACAGCTTGAAATTGAAAGGCGAGTTGAGAGGACAGTCTGAATATATCGATAGAAATATCGAGCGAGTTGAGAGGACATCTTGAAATTGCTAGGCGAGTTGAGAGAACAGTCTGATTATATCAATAAAAATTTCAATCGAGTTGAGAGAATAGCTTGATATTGGAAGGTGAATTGAGAGTAGAGAGTACTATATCTAATTGGAAACCAGGCGGGTTGGAAGGACAGCTTGAGAAAAGAAGATATGGAAACATTTTGTACTTTGGCTTGAGATAAGATTGAAATTTAGAGCAAGTCGAGAGGACTGCTGAAGATAAGGATAAATGATGAAAAAATGTAAAATTCAAGTCGAGTGGAAAGTTTGAAGGTGAATAGAATATCTTGACAGCATGTTGGAAAAAACACCTTTGGTTTCTTACAAAAAAAAATAATCAAACGAGTTGTGAGATGAGAGTAACCAGTGTTGAAAGTCGAGGAATAATTTTGAGATCCAAATCGGGAACACGCTTGAAAAAAAAGAAAAAGCGCGTCGAGTGGATAGTCCACAATTTCACCGATTTGCACCAAACGGGTAGTAATAAAATTGAAAAAATTACAAGATGAGTTGAGAAAACAACTTCAATTTGTCTCAAGTTAAATGAATGATAACGAGACAGGAGTAAGCAATAATTAATTGAGTAACTGTCCAAATGTTATTTCCTATTCATGAATTTCGTAGAACTAAAAAACCCCAAAGAAAAACAATACCTTAAGAGAAAATGGTCTGTACCCAATACTTCATACACAACTTAAATAAGTCATCTTCTGTGGGTGAACACATATATTGCGATTAAATTAATACCAAATTGGTACCAACAGTTGAAAGATGTTTGATAGATGTCTGGTCAACATATGTCGCCATTGAATGTACCCGACACTGATATTGACGAAAGCTCCGCATTAGGGGTTCAGCGACAATAGCAAATTCACCTGAAAATGATGTCCAACATTCAGATGCTATCTTCATATTAACTTCCCGCAATTAATTTTTGAAGATTCGTGATCATGCTGTTAAAACCGGAAAACGTATTTATGATCAAATATGAAATATTGGTTTTCTCAATTTAGCTCGGAGATCAAATGAGTAATCGTTTAATTATAGCACCGTTTTTTAGATTAGATGTTAACCGTGTATCAAATTTGAAAAACGCCAACAATAAACATTTATGCAAAACATAAACCAATGAGACTAGGTTTAAAACCACTATGACCCAACATGCCTATATAGTGTTATAGAGTTTGTTATTTGAGGTTTAACATAGTTCGCATTTTGTGAAAAAAATAGTTGCTTACATTGCGTAAATTCTTTGGCCCACAAGAAAAGAATTTACAAAAGAATGCGTAAATTCTCGTCGCAAAGTAAGTCGGTTATCAAACAGACATCTCATCCCGTCGATGTATTTAAAGGGGGGGGGGGTAAGGTCTAACGGGTATAAAAAACACCATTTTCCCAATTTTGTTTCTAGAGCTGTCGTTCAAACAAATGTATTCAAATTTTTTGCATTATACAAAGCATTGTTAAAAGAACATTTAGTATTTTTTTCGAAGAAAAATATTGAAAATGAGCCGGTGTCGGAGCACTTTCGAGGATGCCTTTTAGAAATTGAGGTGGACACTGTATCTCAGCACAAAATCATCTGAAGTCAAAAATCAGAGCAAAATATTTGTAATAGATGTTTTTCTGGACCTCAACGTTTTTATTTAACTTAAAAATTGTTATATGAAATTTTTGTGGCTGTTTGAAGTAAAAACTACGATTTTTCACGAAAAAATCCGCCATTTTTCACCTGTAAAATCTCCCCAAAGTAAAAAAAAAAAAAAAACGTTGGGGTCTGGTATTTTATATGTAGAAAATATGTTCCAAATTTGAAAAGAATCGGATAAGTATGTTTTCAAATGACGATGTCCACTGATTTTAAAAATGTGCTTTCGAGAAAAACGCGTTTGAAGTTACTGCTCTTGCTTTCTTGCAGTATTACATAGGAGGAGATAAATGCCTATAATTTTCTAAAACAGAAACGAACTTGCTGTCTTTTATCTTTATTTTTTTTTCTTGCGAACTTTATAAAAAAATGAACGATTTCAAAACATTTTCTTCTTTATTGTTCCAAAGTTATTTTGTTTGGGATAGGAAGGAGATGTGTGAATGGATTAAACCAATACCGCGTCTTTCGCCACAAGCGTGCAAGCAGTCAGTCGGTCGGTCGGCGAGCAAGCGAGCCAGCCGAGTAGTGCGTGCGGTTCCCGCGGCGGTAAGTGATCCGGTGGGCTACCAGTGCTACTTCCGGGCTTCGGAGCTCCGGACAGGTCTGCACAGCTACCATGATTGGAAATATTTTAGCCGAATGCAGTGTACTCTGTAGGCAAGATTGCCTAGCTTCTAGAGCAATCTGCAAGCAATCGTCCCTCCATTGGCCACCACTTTGCGCATCTACTAGTTTTGGGTGTCGGGTCTATACCCACCGAAGCGCAAAACGAGTTGGTGATCGCTCTCCCTCCGGTCACGTCCGCATATCAGGGCCATGACCCTCCGAAAGCGTGTTGGACCATCACGCACACACTCAAGTACTGATACCTAAGTACCCGGGTGCACCACTTCTTCCGCGCGGGTTTGGCAAACCCGTCGACAGCCTCTAGTGCGTTTGGTGATGTTCTCTTGGCCGTACATCTGCAATACGCCGGACTTGCAGACACGATTCCACTCTGCAACACGGGGAGGTGGCCTGGCAGTACGCCTGGCACACCAACACCAGACTCGCGCCACATCACATCGGCGCTTCTGACTGTTTGTCTGTGCTTAAATGTTTCAATTCTTCATTTAATATAATGCGTTTATAAAAGAACTAGAAGCTACCAAAGCATTAAAACCATATAGGGTAAAACTGTACAAAACGCACCAGCTAAGCATAATTGCTATTTATAGCGATACCAATCATTTAAGAACCAAATTGAGAGTTGACAACGATTCAAGGATGAAATCTACGTATTATCGAAAAGAAAAAATATGATAAAAACTCGATTTTGACTATATTTTTGTAAAAAAACTAAAACAGCCAGAAAACAAACCGCGGGGTAGAACGCCAAAACTAGTGGACAGAACGCACCAAACAGGAAGGGTGGTAAGAATTAGAACAATGGTTATACGGAATGTAATTATTGAAACACCAAATGTTTAATTACATGTTCATCGTAGTTTTGTAAACTACCATTTTTTGGCTAAAAATCATTTAGTATTGCTAAACTGATCGAAAATTTCGCTTTTCAAAATACACTTTTTAATATCCTTATATATAAAACGCCTTCAAGTAGGCAACGAAATTCAATTTTTTCGACTGATATAGTGATATCGCGGCAAACATGGCGGCCGATAATTTTTTCGAATCGAATATTGGTGCACCGTTTTAACTCGAACAAGGACGAAATTTGTTATAATTATGCAATGTTATCGTCATTTGGGAGTCAGCAAATAAAAAGAAAGGCATTTTGTTTTGATATTCGGGTTTTGTCAAAAGTTAACAGCATTCAAAATTTGAGCGTAAAACACGTGGTCTTGTGAGCATTCTGCCCCAATTTTCATATGTTTGATTTTGGATAAAATTTGTAGGAAGTTAATAAAATACAACAAAATATTTATAGTCTTCCGAAAAAGCACATGAGTTGTAAAACGATAAGCTGTAGTTTGATCAGATTGCGCAAGCTGTTTTACCATAAAACCTTATATGTAACTTATGAAAAATTACAAGTTTCACGCTGATTCCATTAATTCCTCTGTTTATAAGAACTAAAGTAGATTTTGTGAACTTTTTATCTATTGAATGATGAAATAGCTTGTTTACTACAATAAAAATGAAAAAAAAAACATCATTCGAAGCCATAGGTTAGTGTATATTTGAGAAAGAATGACATGGGCCATTTTACCCCGCTGGTGCGTCTTGTACAGTTTTCCCCTACATCTGTAAATCGAATTTGTACAAGAAAATTACCTTCTATTGGAACACATTACTACCATTGTTGTAATGTTCAACAAAGTTGTGAATTGAGAAGCACCAATTGATAACAACACAATTGGGAACATTATCCGAGCAGAGAAACAATAAAGTAAATTTCATTGTTCAATTTCTGAGAAAATATTTTCTACAATATCGGCTGTCCCTGACTGGAAGGTTCTGTTCGGGTCTCCTCCTACCCCAAAAGAAGAAAGCAAATTTCTATCCAATCGCCCAGGAAGGACAGGAAAATTGCTTCTGCTAGCTGTCTTACAAGAAAAGAAAATCATCCGCACAGAATATGATAGCTATGGGAAAATCACTGCCCTATCTAGTAGCTGTGATGGGTATGTAATTTTTTGCTCTTCTTCTAGTGATGTTCCGATTGGCCCCTCAAATGGCTGCTGGCTATCAGGACTACTCTCTAACCACTTCGAACAAATGTTGTACAGAAATAGCCTTGTCTTAACATAACTCGACGTGTCTTGTCTTGGCCTCATAACACGAATACTCTAAGTACCTACCCATACATACACCTACACCTTTACACGCACACAAAAGGCAAAGTCTTTTAACAGCTGGCCTTTTCTTGGTTCTGAGGAGTGTAGTTAGTTCTGAACAGCTCCATTTCCACTTTCCGTAACGTGATAGCTGTAATGATGATAATAACGATAGTAACAATAATGGGCACCGATTTCGTCGAAGAGTTGCTGGGAGGCATCTGGGGTATCGTCTTCGTTTCGAAATTCATTCCATTCCATTGCATTGGGTTGGATACCGACACTTGTCCATCTGAAGGCTGCCTGCCGGAATCTTATGGGATACAGATTATCCTCACCGCAGCCATCTGGCTATGCTAAGCCATATCCCAGGCCATGCCATGCGGACACATTTCTGTAACGTAACCTATAACGTAAGTGCAGTGATTTGTGTCGATAATTGTGTAAATTGAGACACTCGCCCTTTCGTGGCAGTTGAATTAAAAAAAAAAGGTGCAGTGAAGAATAAAAATTGATGGGCTTAAATTATTTCAGACTGAAGACAAAAATGTTACAGGTCAAATCGAAGTTTCAACACTTTTTGCGGAAAAATGAAACCAATCGTCGTTTGTAGTTTTTTCAGCTATGGCATTTTTGTCATTTTTGACATTTTTTTACTTTTTTAACATTTTAGATTTTTTTACTTTTTAACCTTTTTGAAATTTTTGATATTCTTGACATTTTCAACATTTTTGACATTTTTGACATTTTTGACATTTTTGACATTTTTGACATTTTTGACATTTTTGACATTTTTAACATTTTTGACATTTTTTACATTTTTGACATTTTTGACATTTTTGACATTTTTGACATTTTTGACATTTTTGACATTTTTGACATTTTTGACATTTTTGACATTTTTGACATTTTTGACATTTTTGACATTTTTGACATTTTTGACATTTTTGACATTTTTGACATTTTTGACATTTTTGACATTTTTGACATTTTTGACATTTTTGACATTTTTGACATTTTTGACATTTTTGACATTTTTGACATTTTTGACATTTTTGACATTTTTGACATTTTTGACATTTCTGACATTTTTGACATTTTTGACATTCTTTACATATTTGACATTTTCGAAATTTTTGATATTTTTGACATTTTTGACTTTTTTGACATTTTTGACATTTTTGACATTTTTGACATTTTTGAAGTTTTTGACATTTTTTAAATAATTGACATTTTTGAAATTTTTGACATTTTTGACATTTATGACATTTTTGACATTTTTGACATTTTTGACATTTTTGACATTTTTGACATTTTTGACATTTTTGACATTTTTGACATTTTTGACATTTTTGACATTTTTGACATTTTTGACATTTTTGACATTTTTGACATTTTTGACATTTTTGACATTTTTGACATTTTTGACATTTTTGACATTTTTGACAGTTTTGACATTTTTGACATTTTTGACATTTTTGACATTTTTGACATTTTTGACATTTTTGACATTTTTGACATTTTTGACATTTTTGACATTTTTGACATTTTTGACATTTTCAACATTTTTGACATTTGTGACATTTTTGAAGTTTTTGACATTTTTGACATTTTTGACATTTATGACATTTATGACATTTTTGACATTTTTGACATTTTTGCATTTTTGACATTTTTGCATTTTTGACATATTTGACATTTTTGACATTTTTGACATTTTTGACATTTTTGACATTTTTGACATTTTTGACATTTTTGACATTTTTGACATTTTTGACATTTTTGACATTTTTGACATTTTTGACATTTTTGACATTTTTGACATTTTTGACATTTTTGACATTTTTGACATTTTTGACATTATTAACATTTTTAACATTTTTGACATTTTGGACTCTTTTTACATTTTTGGCATTTTTGACATTTTATTTAGATCATATATCTGTTGGCTAGCCCTGTAAAAACCAGCAAGTGCACAATCCATCTGGCTCTTCCCATTTGGATTCAAGATTCCATTCAATCGAAAGAATATTTGCCCAAGAAATGTTCATCTTCTCAAGCTCTTTCCATTCCGAAAATTGGTTTTCAAGCTGTTTGGGTTTTGTTTTCTCCGAACACTTGTCTTGGACCATCAGCTTACGACGACTGGCTGCAAACCATATTGAACTATACCATCAGCAGAAGAAGCCAACAGATTACATATCCTACTCTCCTCAACTGCTTTTGAAGCAACTCCCTCGTCATTTCTCCGAGGCAAAAGTTGAGAAAAAGGAAAAGTTTCTCCATTCCCGGGCTCATAAAACAAAGCTTCTGATAGCACCACTTAATAATGGGAAGTTATTTACATTTGTTATTATATGCAAATGCGGGTGGAGAAGTTGCGCTGACAACTGGAAGTCAGTGAGGAAGGTGGCATCTGTTGGGTTGCGAGAAGGAGGGGCGGAGAGACTTCCAACCATTGTTGGATTATTACAACAAAGTAACTTTCGCACGCGCTCTGTCTCTACCTTTTACGAACATACCTTCTACCTAGGACCGACTTTGGAAAGGCAAACGAAAAAGTTCCACCTTGTGCCGATCTGGGAGACTTTTGAGGCTGTTTGAGGTTTTCCTCCCTCGTGCTTCCACTTAACTTTAGATCTCTCCACCAAGGTGTGGTTCTATTCTTGGCGAAAGTCTTTCGCCAATTTGGCAAGAGAGAACGCGCGGTGTTTGCTCTGGAAGGTTACTTTCGCTAACCAATGTTTTACTTGGATTTGAATATTTCCGTATGCTCTTCGTGATTATCTTTCTAAATGAGGTCGAGGCGAAAACAATCCCAGCCCCGTTGAAATCTGAGCGATGATAAGGGTTCGGATTTCGGATTTGAAACTGTAAACACAAACATTTACAGGGCATCTGTTTAAAGAAACATGAAAACACTGAATATGCCGTTTCATCCAAATAGAATCTCTTTCGTGATTTCATTTAATGTATGTGCAATCACTCTTCATTTCCATTTTTTGTGAAAATTATTTTTAACCGTTGAAAATTATGTCCCTTATCAATTTTTTAACTAAAAATACGTTGTAACTTTGTTACATTACTAAACGATGGGTCAACTGTTATGAAAATATAAAATATATGTACACTAGGGTGGCAATGGATGTATGGGAAAAATTTTATGATCGAATTTTGAAAACCGATGATAAACATTTTGTAGATTGGCCCAAAAAACTAACCTGTGCAAAATTTTAGCTCAATCGGATTTGATTTAAGAGTGCGCTCAAAGTTTCGTTTTTTACCCCGAAAATCACCAAATAGTGAAATCATCAACAAACCATGTTTATAAAATGCAGGGTTTTTCTCTTTGCATAAATAAGATTTGTGAAATTCTTCCAGACCAACCTGATGAAATTTTTCCTTTGACTGGGATTCACAGCAAATTTTACAGTGTTTCATTTGCAATGATCCTGGCAATAAGCTAACTTCAACGCAAAATGGTGTTGCAAATGCATTGAAAGGTACTCGATACTTTTTAAAAGCTTGGAATCGGTTTGCGAATTCCAATTTCAAGTCCGATATCGCACATTATATCATTTTCAACTCGACTTTTTTAAGAACTTGTTAAAGTATTGGTCCAAAACTTATGAGATTTGAACCCAAATTGAGGCAGTTCTAAAGCGTTTTACAGGTAATGGAACAAGATTATGGTTGCCAGTTTTTTCTCAGATTTCATCTTAGTCCAATTTTTGTATGTATATGATTTTGATCAGTGACACTCATTAATGCCACAAATTCGTGTCAAGACTCAAGTCAGTGATTTAATAAACGTGTACGTGAACATTTTCAAACTTAACACTAGAAAACAAAAACAGATTCCATCCGAACTTGAAAGAAAGGGTAAATTAATTGTTAACGGCATTTGACAATTCAAAGTTCGACAAAACGTTACTTCTATCAGTAATCTTTCGTGAGTTTTTAACAAATATATGAGAGATAGCGCTCTTCAATTAGCGGAACTAAAAATTAGCGGAACTTTCTAATTCGCTAGCTTGATCAAAATCTAGCGGTAAAAATAAACCGCTAACAAAAATTTAACGAACTAATTAGCGATTAGCGGTTTAGCGCTTTTGTGCCGAACACTGCTTTTCCTTAAAGGCGAGTACTAACCATATCAAGATGACTTATTACATCTACCAGAAATGCGCGAACCCACTGCTTGTCTTCAAATTTGGGAACGCTTTTTAATTTGCTAGCGAAAAATGATTGAATTTCGCCTATTGAATTGGATACTCTTTTCAGCATTTTAGCAACGTTCAGCCACCTTACTTCCGCATAAAATGTTACATTATTGAACTTAAGATTCAAGGACTTTAGAAACCCTTGAAATTGTCGGTGATTCAAGCCTTTCGAATTGATTAAGTTCGCAGTTCGTTCCATTGTGGATGTTACGGCTTCCAAAAAATCTCTTGAACAGCTCGTATCCTTCAGCGGATAGAGGGCAGCCAAATCTTCAGTAAAGTTGAAAAAAGTATGAACACCTCTGACAAATATCAAAACTTGCACGGTATCTGTAATATCTATGCTTTTATCGATTCATACAGAAAAATCTACCTTCCACATATTTGAAAATATTGTTGACGTGTCTAGTAATCGTTTTGTAGGACATGTATATTTTTGAAAAGTCTTTTTTTCTTTTCTGGGTATAGAATTTTAACCACACCCTTCCACATTCTTTTGCAACTTCACCATCAGAAAAAGGTTTTGAATTTTTTGCAAGAATGTTTGCCACTGCATAATTACCCGATCAGGAGGGAAAAACTAAATTATATCAAGATGAGATATTTTGATACTAATATTTTTCCTATCTAAATGAGTTATTATTCAGTACTCGTAGGATGTTAAAATATCTCAAATTATATCAAAAGATCTATGCGATCATAGCTAAATTATATCAATTTTAGATATGCTCCTTACAAGATTATATCTCGTTCAGATAGCATAGTTTGATATTGGACAGAACAAATTATATCAAAATTATAACTTATCAAGATATGAGTACTTCGAGAAAATTTTCTAGTGGAAGGTCAATAAACCACATTATTTGCTAAAACCATGCCCCATTTTTGGTTTCCCAAAACTTGGATTCAATTTTATGAATCTGTTGAGCGAAACTCATAAACGTACGGTTTGGGCCGTTGACTTCGATGTCCGTGTTTCGGAAAATGTTGTACGTATATCAAAATAAGATATAATCATTTTATTTTGGGACAATCCGAAAAAAATCTTGATCATTGAAAATGAGCTCAACCCGATCAGGAGGGAAAAACAAAATTATATCAAAATGAGATATTTTGATACTTATTTTTTTCTATCTATATGAGTTATAATTCAGTACTCGTAGGATGTTAAAATATCTCAAATTATATCAAAAAATCTATACGATCATAACTAAATTATATCAGTTTTAGATATGCTCCTATCAAGATTATATCTCGTTCAGATAGCATAGTTTGATATTGGACAGAACAAATTATATCAAAATTATAACTTATCAAGATATGAGTACTTCGAGAAAATTTTCTAGTGGAAGGTCAATAAACCACATTATTTGCTAAAACCATGCCCCATTTTTGGTTTCCCAAAACTTGGATTCAATTTTATGAATCTGTTGAGCGAAACTCATAAACGTACGGTTTGGGCCGTTGACTTCGATGTCCGTGTTTCGGAAAATGTTGTACGTATATCAAAATAAGATATAATCATTTTATTTTGGGACAATCCGAAAAAAAATCTTGATCATTGAAAATGAGCTCAACCCCATTCAAGTCTGTCAATCAGAATAAGATATAATTCAGATTGGAGAAACTTAAAATCGAAATGTTTGAGTACTTAATTATAACTGAATCAGATGTAAATATCTTGGTGAGATACGTTTGAATTATTATTTTGATATGCTCTCCTGATCGGGTATAGCCTTAACATAGCTTTCAGAATCTAGAGTTACTTTATAAAATGTCTGATGTTTTTTTTTTTAAATTTAACACCACGGTTATTCATCCCAAAAAATTTTATGTCTGATGTTGAGCATCAATTTTTTCCTTTAAGTCGTTTACTTTGTCAAGTCGAAATGGTTTGTTTCGTAATGCCGTTTTACATTATATTTTTTCGATACTGATACACACTTGCAAATCAAGCATATTGGTTTCGATTTAAATTCTTCGAACGGAACTAGCTTATTGTCCACATTTCTGGAAAATTTCAAAGGCCTTCTGTGGCTCTTTTTTTCTTCACATTTCTGTAGCTGTATTCTGTTGCTGTTGAACGACCGAAACTTAACACACTGGGGCACTTATTTTGTTTGCACTTTGTCCAGTGGCACTTATGGGTGAGCCCTTTAGGGTCCTATCGTGGGCAATGAAGGCTCCACGGAGTTTATACACTTTCGGATTGGCACGAGACCTTCGATTAAGTGAAATATTTGCACTTCCTGCTTCAAAATGACTTTTTATGATGGCAGCCAACAAAATGAGATGTGAACTCTGTGTCGACTTGGACGGAATGACTCGGTTACATAATAATGCTCTCGTAGAGTCTCAATTATCGACAAGTCTTCGGCAATAATCGGCCGAAAAAAACATCTTCTCAGAGAGAGAATTGAACTGACAGCATAGTTGTTGGGGTGGCTCTGACATTATGGCAACAATTATTATCGATTCAGAATAGTTGTTATTATTAGATGCCATCTTCTCAAACTATAAAAATAAACAAGATGACTGGTGATATTATCAATCATTTATCCATTCAAAGTTATTTAATGGATTACCAAATCAAACAGTTCAAAGATGATAAAAGATTTTTCTAGTTTAATAGGCTTATCAAATTAAAAAAAATGAATTACTAAAGTGCTTATATTTAATATTTATTGCAAAACTGTTTTGCAATTTTACTAAACATTTTTTTTTGCAATACAGGAGGTTTCTGTATTTGAAGATTGCAAAAAAAAAATCGGTTAAATCTCATCAATTTAAAACAAAAATGACGGATTTCCGAAATCTACACAATTACTCGAATAATGAAATAATAATTTTGAATGTTAACGTTAATGCGTGATAATGTGATCCCAAGCAACCAAAAGTCTCATATCTACTTAAACTCGTTCCTCCAAAGTTCTAATTTCGCTGAATAAAGGTTTCAAAGGGAATTGGTACCGAATTTTCTCGAATGTGAGCTTGAAAGTTACAAAAGGTTCCTCAAATAGCCCTCTATGGACTTGAAGTTCCAAAAAGTTCCTCAAATAGCCTTTTTTGTGACATGTCAATCGCACCCACACAGTATAAAAGTTACAAATTAGGTTTCAAATAGCCTTCTGTGAACTTCAAGTTCCAAGAAGTTTCTCAATTCTCCTATTTTGTGACATGTCAATCGCCTCTAAACATTATAAAAGTTACAAATTAAGTCTCAAATAGCCTTCTGTGAACTTCAATTTCTAAGAAGTTCCTCAAATAGCCTTCTGTGAACTTCAAGTTACAAGAAGTTCCTTAAATAGCCTTCTTTGTGACATCCAGAATAAAAGTTACAAATTGGATCTCAAATAGCCTTCTATAGACTCGAAGTTCCAGAAAGTTCCTCAAATAGCCTTTTTTGAGACATGTCCGCCATTTCATGAATATGAAATTTGAACGAACATCACAAAATGGCATATAATAAATAAACCATTTTTTGGAGCTTGGAAATTGTTGAAATGTTTAATTTATTTTGAAACTTCAACTCAGAACAACTTAAAGGTATCTCGCAAATGATTGTTTTTGAAAAAAGTAAATACTATGACTTTATAAAATTTCGTCCAACTGTATTTACTTACCACGAATATATCACACATTGAAAGTCAGTTGAAGCAATTCATTGATTAAATATCAAGATAAAATCAAGAATTTGTATAATTTTATGCTTAACAGTTATAAACATAGAATTTCATTTTTTTTAAACCGATATTATTTTAACGGATGATTGATTTATACGCCGTTTCGTAATATTTCTTAGTTATAATCAACATGCGTCTTTGCTGTTGGCCGCTGGTTGCCCTTGCGGATATTCTAGGAAGCTTATAACCACTTCGAATTTTAGCTGCCGGTAAGGCAACATCTAGGCGTGGCGTCGTGGCAGCGTGTTCGGCTATCATCTCGGAGGATGGGGTTCAAATCTGGTACCAGGACTAATTTTTTCCATTAGGTTGTTTGATTGCTTGAGTAAGCAAATCAAATAATTGTGAAGCAGAACTGGCGTGCGTGCCGGCATGTATTGAACAAAATTAAAAAAACAAAGCAGTTAATTATGATCAGTTGAGGGAAGGGATGGGAGGAATAAAGATGGATGCCGAGAAACCGGCAGCACAACATGGGCTGATGATGACAAAAATAAGAGAGGAGAGGAGCATTATTTTTTGTTTTTGCTGATTAAACGTTTACTTGTGGGCTGAATAGAAGGCTGTTCAAATCTGTAATGGAACTTTAAAGTTTCAATAAGAACTTAAATTTTGGGCTGAATAAAAGGAACTTCAGCACATTGATTAAGCTGATTAAACTGTGTTCGACCTTTTTAACGAGACTTTTGGTTGCTTGGGATAAATAATGCAATTTTTATGTGAACTTAGCTTTCCCTCGAGTCAACACTACACTGTTAAGTCTTGAAACCACCATAATAACTACTTTTTAATTTTCTCTTTTTATCTCTATTTGATTATTTTCTACCCAAAGTGTTGAAACCGGTTTACTTCTATATCTAAAACAAATCTATGAAAAACGTTTTTGCAATTTTCTTCCACTAAGTGAAGATCCAGGTATTTTACTACGCTGAGGTTTCAATTTTCACTTGCTGTTTTTATTTGTTCCCTGTTTCACGTGTAGAAATCAACTTACATCTACCAACCACAGGCGAGTGCTTTTTATAGGAAATCGAACACTACACTCAGAAACAAAACAACCCAAAATTGAGAACGCCATCAAAACAAAGTTCGGCTGACGTTCTTAATTTTGGGTTGCTGACAACACCCCAAAAAAAGTTCGCAGCTTGGGCTGTCTGCCCCAAAATATTTTTTGTTTACTTTCTTGGTATAAAAGGAATAGCATTGCATTTTTTTTGTTAAATCAGTTGGTAAGATCAATTGAAGGAAGCTCTCTTGATTCTTGTTACATTTAGTTCAAGTTCAGCGGAATGTCATCCGGATCTGCCTCCGGATGGTGTATAATTCATTTACCCGACCTACCAAAGAGGACGAGCCGATGGTCATTCTGCTCCTTAACATAGTTATCGGTCTGAACGGAATATTGAGGAATCGATTCCAAACATACCGGAATGCGAAGCGGATCTCATTGACATTGGCAGATTCCTATTGCAATCATGAGCCTGTCAATTGCGTTACACTCTTTTAAAACCAATCGACAAAGTTGTGATTCTAGATAGAATTTTTACAGAATGGTCTAGCTAGGACAGTGATTCGTAACATTATTAACGGGTGTAATCTTTGGCAAATTTTCTGATTTCTTTTTCGTTTTCCAGGTAAACGAACTTATCATGAATGAGCAATCGATGAACCGTATCGACAGGCTCTGGAGTTAGTAAATACGCTGCCACTCCCACAAGCTAAGTAATTAGCTAAGTTATAAGTGATGAGAACCTCAAGGATTCAAAATTTTCTCAATTGCAGTCTACATAAAATTAATTTTAAGAATTGTATTTTCGTAAAAGCAATTTCATTACAATAAAAGTAAACAAATCAGCAAATTTTTATTCACCAAAAGTTCGTATGTCCTTTTAAAAAGTTTGGTTTGCTCAAGCAATTAAAACAAACCCCTGCCGAATAACAACACCCCAAAATTAAGTTGTGAGAATAACGTATATTCTCAAGTTTGGTAAAACACCCCCGAACTCATTTTCGTCGGGAGCCAGTTGCGACACTTCAGAAACGTAGAGAACAGTGATGCCACATTTTCATCGGTATTTTGGAACCCAAAAAAATCTTTTATCGGTATGGAAATCCCAAAAATCGGTATGAAAATCGGTATTTGAGGTGGATATTCAAAAATATTTACATTTTCAACTTCCTAGCGTATTTTTAATATAAATGGAAGCTTGCAATAAAAAGCAAGTCTAAGAACTCTCATGGATGTTAATTTTTAGTATAAAACTAGCTGACTAAGTGTGTTTTAGCATATATTATTCCATTTTTTCCGTAACTTGGTTCTAAGTAACGCAAGTTTACATAAAAAGACAGTTTTTAAATTTTAACAGAACTTTATGATTGCTACGACTTATACATTTTTTTCATTTTTAAACTATCTGCTTTTGCAGACGAAAAGTAAAAATCATAAATGAAAACATTTTTTTCCAGTACTCATAATTGAATGGAAATCTAATTCAAAAGCTACCGTTTGATTAGTGAACCTTCATATAAGAGAAGCGACATCTGATCCCTCTTAAAATGAAATATGTGGCAACATCGCCGAAATCTTGGACAAAAAAATTCCCAGCACTGTTTTCTGGCTCAATGTTCAAGCTCTAAAGTGAACGCTCCTCCAATCCAACAAAACAACATTGAACTCGATGCCCGAAGGATCGCGATAAACGGTATGAATGACTTGAATTTCGTTAATAATCAGTTAGCTTTCTAACTAGAAACATGATTCACCAAAGCATTAAAAAAAAATTGCACCTAATCATAAATTCATATGACCAGCTAAAAAATTATCTGTTTGAACTATAACAACAAACGCAATACCTTCCTTGGTTGAGTTTTCAATAAGAAAAGTAAAAGCTCTGCGACAAAATGCTCCGATCGATTGGAATCGATTTTGACAGTTCTTTTGATCGATTGGAATTTTGTGTTTCAGATGTCACTTCTCTTATATACAGGTTCACTACGTTTGATAAGAAAAATAAGGGCATGGCGATCACCTTCAGGTTACACGTGGTTTAGGCATATTATTGAAGTAAAAACTTGGTACTTTAATTGATGTTTAGCTAAAGTGGGATGTAAATTTGATAAATTAGATAAGGCAATAGAACCAGGTCAACCTAAAGTAAATTTTAATTTAGTAAGCACTTACAAATCTAATGGCTTTTTGATGTTCGAGGTAAACATGGACCCAAGTTGATGTTCTTCGTTTGGTTGATGTTTTTTTTTGCCAAACTGGCCATTTCAGCTTTCAAAGCCTCAAGTATTAGATAAGAGTTCTAGCGATTAAAAAAAGAAATGATTGCAGAAAGTTGAGAGAGTTGTTGCTTCAATTTTTTTTTCAGGCAATGGAAAATTAATTTTATTTTTTGAAAAATCACGCATTAGTCATATGAAAACCCAAGAATTTTATGCGGAAATAAATGAGAAACGTGTTCTAAAACAAGGTGTTCCCAAGAAAAATATTTTAAAACACATAGTTTTTCTAAAATTGAAAATACCCATTTTGCCATGTGATATCATTTACTTGGCTAACAAGATGGAGAAGGATTGAAGATTATACAGATGATATGACAAACCGTGTATCTGATTGCACTTCAAATCTTGACATACCACATCTGGTGACAAGTTGAACAAGGATTTTATTCCAACGGTATATATTTTCCCTTGAAAAGTTAGCATCTCAGGAGACAAGAGCATTGTCAATGGTCAATGTCTTTAGAAACTTCTACCTTTGCTGGCAGTCGCAGAAGGTCAAACATCAGCCTTGAGCTGAGTCCATTGGCTTTGAGGTTGAGCACTATAATAGTGCATCATTTGACAGAACATAGGAACAAAACAGCGCGAAAAACTGAACGAATTATGAGAGTGAACCCGCCAGCTACCGCACTTTGTTTCCTTTCTACGGGACCTTTACGAGGATAGGTTGAATTAAGTGGGAATGTGGAAGTGGAATGGAGTTTCAGTTAAAATCTTAAAAATCGGTATGAAATCGGTATGTTTTGCCAAAAATCTGTAATCGGTATATACCGATTCTTGGTAAAAATTTTGCTCAAAAATCGGTATAAATACCGGAAAATCGGTATGTGTGGCATCGCTGGTAGAGAATGTGAACGCACTCATTTTTCGACCTTCGTTCGCTCTCTCGGCTCTCTCGTTTTAAGTTTTTCAGGTCAGGGTAGCCATGAGCACAGATATTTTAGTTATTTTGGTATTGCTAAGACCAAGCCCACCAATGGTTGCTAAACCTCGAATCAAGTACATTCAGCAACATATCTATCAACCCATCATCGCACCAACAGTCGCTTACTTGATTCGAGAAATAGAATTCGAGCAGTAGGTTGTTACAGGATGTGTTTATGTAGCAACCCGGTAGCAACACAGCCGGTCGTCGCTATCAGAAAATAAACAAACACAAATACCAACCTGGATCGTAACAATGGGTGCGAAAATCAGTAAGACCAAGCCCACCGCAAGTTGCTATTTCGGTCGGTATTTTAGATGTTTTGATTGGTTGCGTTTTTATCTACTAACTTATTTTCGCACCCATTGTTGCGATCCAGGTAGGTATTTGTGTTTGTTTATTTTCTGATAGCAACTACCGGCTGCGTTGCTACCGGGTTGCTACATAAACGCATCCTGTTACAACCTACTGCTCGAATGCTATTTCTCGAATCAAGTTAGCGACTGTTGGTGCGATGATGGGTTGATAAATATGTTGCTGAATGTACTCGATTCGAGGTTTAGAAACCATTGGTGGGCCTGGTCTAAGTAGATAAAAACGCAACCAATCAAATCATCTAAAATACCGACCGAAATAGCAACGCCCGGTGCGTTTGGTCTTATAGAAAAATTACTGAGTTTTGTTTATTGTTGTTGAATTATTTATTTTTAAGTAAACTTCAAAACGTTGAAACTAATTGAAGCTAAGAGGGCCACAAATAAGCGCCTAATGCGACCCGCGGGTCACGGTTTGGCCACCCATGCTTTAGACCAGGCAAGTCAAACTCGTTTAGGTGTGCGGGCCGCATTAAAAACTTTCTATGACGTAGAGGGCTGCAGCCAAAATCAGTTAAATCGGTACATTCAGTTTTAGTTTTTTTTTGCAGTAATATATTACAAAAAAAAATCAGAGGTGTTTTTTTGTGACAATTTAAAACGGGGCTACGCGGGCCGCATTGACCTAAGCCGCGGTCCGCATGCGGCCCGCGAACCCCCAGTTTGACATGCCTGCTTTAGACTATTAAGTTCGACAAATCTCCAATGCAGCGTGTCACCATACCATGACCCCAGTCTCCACTTCGGCTTCTTCTGCTTCTTATATGTCTGTAGACTAAGGTTTCCAGAAGGTTTTTCAATATGTATCCGGGGCGGACAAATCCGGGTAATTTTATATACAA
Organism: Uranotaenia lowii; assembly: GCF_029784155.1. Lineage (NCBI taxonomy): Eukaryota > Metazoa > Arthropoda > Insecta > Diptera > Culicidae > Uranotaenia > Uranotaenia lowii. The sequence goes on from NC_073693.1 coordinate 365,794,148, forward strand.
ACTTGGTGAAATCCGGGCATTTCATTTCAAAATTGACGACCAAAAATCCGGAAAAATTTGTCAAAACCCAGAAAGCACTCAACAAAAATGGAGCAAAATTTTTTCATCAAAACTCATCGACAGATTTAATTTGTATTTTAGGCTTCCGAAAAACCATATGCGGTATGTTTGGTCGTGTGAGGACCACCTTGTCGCCAGAGCGAACTTCAAAGATTCCCTTCGGGCCTGAGGAAAGTCACCCAACGTTCCAGTTAGAGATGAGTACGCTGTGATGGACTTGGACTAAATATATGTTCGCCTTAAAATGTTTGATCTTCGTCTATAATTCTTCGAAATTGTACAAAGCAATTTGTTTTTTTTTGTGCTTGATTTTTCAAATAAAGTGAATAAATCCGGACAATATCCGGGCTTTTTCAATTAAATACGGGCAACTGGGCCGTGCCGGACTGTTCCTAAATTTTGTATTAAATATCCGGGCAAACCCGGATTAAACCAGACAATCTCGCAACCCTACTTTGACCCAATCTTACTTTGGCACGGCGGACGGTGCTGAGATAAGATCTCACTTTTTGGCCACATCCCAAACATAGGTTGTCTTATAGGCATAAGCTCCCCTGAATTTTCGGAACAAAGCTTTGTCCACCGGACCCAGTTTCAGCCCAGATTTTGTTTTTGTCCAAGATGCCCCGTTTGACTGTATCAAATAAGTTGTTCACTCTCGAATTGATAACGATTTCATCATTTCCTCAATACACATCATTTGGCTCAATTGTTCAAATTTCAAAGAGTCAGCAAGCTCAAGCAATTTCGGCTCCTTGAGCTTACATATTCAAAACAAAATGCAAAACCTTGTCTCATAGAGATAGAGGATTGAGCTTAAGTAACTTGAGCATTTATCGGTGAGCAAAAATAGGCTCACTGATTTCTTCGCGCTCGAGCTTCAAGAGCGCAAGAGCATTTCAATCCCTGCAATATACTGAAGAACTGTGATTTTTTAAAGACCAAGTATGTTTTATAAAAATAATAATCGAATCAACGAAAAAAAAACTGACATTTGGGTTCAGAAGCGATACAGCAAAGCAAAGACAAAATTGGATATCTTTGTTTTAAGTAAGATATTTGTTGATAAATACGGTTTTCGGAATAATCAGCAGAGGAAATCTGCCGCTCCGTCGGCGAAACCAAAACAGTTTGTTTTGGTTCCGCATGCTTTGAGTCAATTCGTAATTAAAATAATAGCGGTGATGATTGATGATGACAGCTGATGATGGTAAACACGGTACAAATGTTTACATCATCACACTGTGAAGCCAAACAACTCAATTTAAGTTCGTGGTAACTCACCAGTGTTGCCAGATATTCTGATTGGTTAGCTCAGAATATCACACGAATATGAGAAAACTAATAAGTGAGGATATCACTTCAGTGAATAATGTAAATAGCTATCGCTTATGTTATAAGTAGTTATTTAAGGATTTGATGATCAAAACGAATAAAGATTAACTCTATTCCACCACTGAAACCTGCGTTTTCAGCAATATTTTTTCTACTGAGAGTTCCAGGCAAGAGGTCAAAATGTTCATCGGACTCCTACATATTTCTCTATCGTTGGATAGATGTATTCTGGGAAATTAAAAAAATCAAAGAAGCATTCAAATACTGCTATGCTGTCAGAAATTTTTAGAAATTCAAAAATAAAATTGTTTTTAGGACGTTTTTTCGGAACCAACTACAAACAACCTGGTAAATTATATTCACTTCCTTTTTAAATATTTCGAAATGAACCGGTCAACATTTGCGGCCACGGGAATAACAACAAACTACAAGTCAAATTTCCCCGAAACGTATATTTTGCGAATAGCTTTGGAAGGTTAAAACCCCTTTGCTGTTAACATCGGAACCGGTTTTCAAAATCACTAATAATCCCCGCCAGAGTTTTGATTTTATTTTTTCGAAAATCTCTAATTTCTAATCTGTAATTTTTTTTAAATAAGTGTATTTAATTCTAAATTCTGAAAACTTTTTTTTTTTTAAATTCGACTTGAGCCTAACGTTGCTTCAGTAAGATATTTCCTAATCAACTCACTTGTAAAGCAACTAACACTGCTAACGCCCGTAAAGCAACAGTTGTAACCAAACTTCAAAACCGCCTGTAACTATATCACAACAAGAATATGTTTGCCTAACTTCGGCCACAAAGAATGCGAAATGGGGCCGAGTTACTATTGCATATAAACAGCGTAGTTCCTTCCTCTCATCCTTACAGCATCATTGATCACCGAAAAACAAACCAATTCAAAAGTAAAACGCCTCTGCATTGGGAAAAGTTGCTTACATGGTTCCCCGAAAAGCCATTCCGGAACATTTTCGGAAGAAACTTTGAATCCTGTTCATAACTTAGAATCAAACAAGAATACAGAGAGAAACCTGAGGCTGAAGCTGCTTGCTCCTCCTGTCAGGGGTTGTGTTGTAAACTAACGTAAAGTATCGGTTGTTTGTTATCGGCACCTCTGGTGTCATAACAAGTAGTTCCGGAGCTGAACCAAGTGTAAACGGAAAGCCGGAAATTCGAAAAATATGTCCACATATTTAACAATTGCATAATTTTAGGCGATAGCATCGCATTCGATTTTGTTCGTTTTCAGAAGTGGAATCTCATAGATTTATATTTATTTTGATCATAACAGAAATATTTCAAGTTCCCCATTCTTGGTGCCAACCAGTTGCACTCTGATATTTATAACAGCTGCCAGTGACCGTTCGAGTCGTTCGAGATGCTGCTTCTTTAATGTGCTTGTTCTCGCACATGAGACCACACAAATATGGCAAAGTTTTGCTGTTTGTAAAGTTGGTTTAGGAGGACAAGCTAGTTGCATCAACAAACGAGAGATAGCAATGAGCATCTCATAAATTTACTCGGAAAGAAATCAGAAGTAAACAAAGGTATTAAAACTGAAGAAAAAAAACAAACGAACGAACAAACTCTAGCAGATGCAGTCCTGCTGCATCCGATGATAATTGGAATAAGTGTGGTTTCCACCTCACCGGAAATAACAGCAGATCGAGAAAATTCTTCGTTGAGAAGCAGACACTGGAGTGAGAAAATTTTTCCCAACATTCAAACCACAAGACTCAGGGCGGTTGGGGGATTATATCAAAAGGAAAAGATAAAATTCATCCAAATGGTGACTACCTGTTTCCTTAATTGAACTCGAAATGGTTGTTCGTTGTAGTGAAAATTATAAGTTTTGATAAATGAATACCGGGTGCAATTGTGGAAATGGAAATGATTGCCTTTTGATTGTGTTTTATTGACCAGGAACTATCGATTAGAATCAACAGTTCTGGACAGGAGCAAATGTTTATTCGAGGGGTTTAATCTTATCGGTTAACAAAGCACAAGTTGAGCTTATTGGATTTTTATCTGATTCCACCTGTTGTTATACCTTTGATTTGATTGAGAGATTATAGGAAACGATCCATAAAATTCAATCATCTAGCAATATTCATTCCATAAAAAGATGTCCGATACTCTCTGGAGCCACCACTTTCTCATAAAATACACAATCTTCCGGGAAATTGCTCTGTGTTTTATAAATTTCATCACAACTTCAAAAACATTTCTTAGGCTTCACTTCTAATAATGCAAGAAAGTAGCATAGTAGTAAATCAACTTGGTAGAATAAGTTCGAAAGAGTCTCTCCCCTCCATCAGCTGATTCCTCTTATCCACTACAAAGTTGATTTGCATAATTTTCACACAAAGTTGGATGATGCCCTGCCTTCTTCCGCTTGGCCGTGTGTGAAATTGGCGTGGTGGCCCCCATCAGCCCCATCAGGGTGAACGGAAACTTTCTATCCATCTTTGTATCCCGGCAGAAACGGATACGGATACTTTTGCTGCTACCGCTGCTGCTGCTGAAGACTTCTTTGCACTACCTTCTTATGCGCCAAGTATTTGGACCACCTCGAAGCGGAAGGAAGGAAGGAAGTTTGGCCCTTTTCCATCAAATTTTGAAGGCCTTCTTTGCGGTGGGGCTTGAGATTTTTTTCAGGTTTGTATTACATGTTTTCTTCATAGAATTTTTCGTTTCATTTTCAAAACATTTTTTCAAAGTATTCATTAGCAAATAATTTGATTTGAAAAAAAAAAAACAGGCTTAGGAGAAAAATGCGAATAATCCTCTTTTTAAAATGTGTATTTTTCTGTGATGGCTTTCACAAGTCAAATCCTACAATCAGCTGCATATAACAGTTTGAACAATGGTCAGATTTCAGAAGAAGGGAAATGCGGCTGAAGATTTTTTTAATTGTCGGGAAAAGTTGTAAACCAGAATTAATAATTCCAGGCTTAACACTAAAGAAATTCAAACAAGAACAATACCAACGTTTTGAATAAAACCTTTCACCCTAAATTCTAATGCAGAATTGAAACTGGGAAAAGTTCCACCGTGGTGATCCCTAATGGAAATATAAGAAATGGTTTCATCATTTTAATTTGTATTCAGATTCAGGAGTAAATTAAGGAATAAATAACTTAAGAAAGATTTCATATTGAAAAGAAAAAATTCAAAAATCAAATGAGGGTTTTCTGGTTTAGGTTTCTGATGCAAAATTTGCTATTTAAATTATGAATTATTGGGAATGTTCATCTGAAATTAAGATTCAGATATCAATTTCAATTCAAAATGCAGAATTCAGATTCGAAATTCAGAATTAGCTTGAAGTTTAAATTTCTTATCTAGATTAAAATATCAATATTTGAATTTAATTAGGATAAAAAATTGCTTGGGATAACAATTCTAGAATTTTGACTTTTTGTTCATTGTTCAATTAATATTCAAACAGAGTCAGTTTGAAACACAAAACATGATTATAAAATAAGAAAGAGTAATAGTTCAAGGCTAATAACCCTCTTTAAATAAACAAAATAAAATAAGATATAAATTGATTTTGGATATGGTTGTGTGAACGGATTGAACGAACTTCGCCTCATTTGTCATTAGCGTGCAGGAAGTCAGTCAGTCAGTCAGTCGGCGATCAAGCGAGCGAGTCCATTAGTGTGTGTGTTTCGCTGGTATGTAGTTTGTGATCCGGCGGACAATTCTGTACATTTGGCGACAGTGACTGGTAATTTCTCGTAAGCTTAATCAAACGAGAAATTATAAAAAAAATCGAACCGAAAATGGAAAATTTGATCACGTTGAGTGAATTACCATCAAAGTTGCTTAGAAATCAAACACTTTATTAATTACCCATTAAGCAAAAACCTAGGTAAAATGAGTAATCGGAATACGCATTAATCGAAAAGAAGTTGAAGCGAAAAAACTTAATGCAGTTGGGTGATTTCCAGAAGAAATTTGGACTGAAGTGAAAAAAATTAAAATTTAGTGCCATATGTGATAAATAACATGCTTTTTTTTGGAAATGAACGGCTAATGAAGAAATGCTGAAATAAGAATAAAAATGAAATATCAAGCTAGTCGTATGGACAGCTGGATCATGTTCACAATTTCAAACAAGAGAGGACAGCTTGAAATTGGAAGGCGAGTTGAGAGGACAGCCTGAACGTTTTGAAAACAATTATGTGAGTTGGAAGGACTGCATGACATTTATAGGCGAAATGAGACGACAGCCTGAGTGATTGATGAAAAAACAAGCGAGTTGAGAGGGCAACTTGAAATCAAAAGAAGAGTTGAGAGGACCGCCTGAGTTACTGATAAGAATTCCAAGCGAATTAAAAGAATGGCTTAAAATTGAAAGCCGAATAGAGAGGATAGCCTATGTTACTTATTAAATTGGAAATCAAACGGATTGAAAGAACAGCTTGATATAAAAACAATCCATGAAGCGTTGCGAAAGGATAATATTAATAAATGGTTTATAATCCAAAATGCATTAAAAATTTTATTTGTGCGTTTGATAACAGTTAAATTGCTATTTGAATACTTTTTATCATTTTATCAAATAATTATCAAAAATCAGCAAAAGATTTCGTGACGTCACAACGCGCCTCTTTTTCCACTTTTCGGGTTATTTTCACGAAACCGCATTTTTCTGCTCTCTTATTCGAGCAAATTTTATGAAAATTTCAGAAAAGTATCGTTTCATTACAACCAACAAATCGTTGGTTTTGGTTTTGCCAAGTGTTGTTTAAAATTTATTTTAGAGCGATTCAGTTTCGTGACGTCACAACGCGCCTTTTTTTAAAGCAGGGTTTTGCAAAGCGTTGTGACGTGACGGAATATTATGTTCAGCTACATGAAATAAATCAAAATATAATCTTGAACTTAATGCTAACTTTACTAAAATGCTCAAAAACACAACAAATCATGTGATTTGGTGATGAAATCGATCCATTTATTCCCAAAAGACTAAGGGAATTGAATCTTAATGGCTATAAGCAGAGAAGATTTGCAACACTGCGCACATCAATTTTATTCGAAATTGATTTAAACGATGATATGAATATTATTTAAAAAAAATTATGCTAGGAAATATTTATTGTAAAAGCGTTGAAATGTGTTTCTGAAATTTAATTGCAAAGGAAAGGAAAAATAAAAGATAATTTCAAAATCCTGCGATCTTTAAAAAGTTAGTTTAAAAAGTTAGTTAATGAGTGCCTAGATCAGCCGAGAGATCTAAGCAAGCATCGTTTGCTTGCAGACGTGTTTGACAGCCGCTCCTAAAAATTTTCAATATCGTGAATCTTCATGAAATTTGGGAGGAAAAAATCAAATTCACAGTTTGAAGGAACAAGAGATTCAGTGAAAGTTATAGAAAAGGAAGAACTGAGAAAAAAAGAAAGGTTTATCAGTGATATCAATTGTGATAAACAAAATGTCTGCAAGAAAAAACATCGTACAAATCCTGTTTGGGTTACCTATGGTATTGACGTCAAACTCTGGAAGTTTCGGGTGAGATCAATCCATTTTATTTTTTTTTGTTTTTCATTCTGATTTCAACTTTACAAACTGAACAATATAAAATCCAACATAATCATATGAACCGTTTGGTAGGGAACTCCACGCTTCATTCCTCCCTTGTTCCTGTATCTTATGCGTTTAACATCTCATGGTTGGCCTGGCCGTAGTAGTATCTGCAATGCATGTTCTATATGAATCAGATACTATGTTGAAAAGAAAAATGAGGAACGCAAGTTTATCATTTTCCAGGATGCATACAAGTATTGACCAAATTGGTGTTAGAAGAAGAAGAAGAAGAAGAAGACTAGAGTGCCTAAATCAGCCGACCTATGAAAAGCTAAAATAGATCCTTGACTTAGCACAAAGTCCAGTGCTGAATTTGGGGGATCGGACCACGGAAATAAATGACGCAATGAGCCCTAAATTTGTATAAAATAATGATAAATTTTCTTAGAAAAAACTTGAACACCCAGTATTGCACCAATTTCTGAAGTCCCTATCGGGTGATTTGTTTTCATTATAGTCATTCATAAAGCTTTCGTTATGACATACAGTTTATCCCAAGGTTCTATTACGATAAGGGTTATGATAAAAAAAACATATTGAGTTTCAAAAACAAGCTTCTGATGGGTCAATTACAAAAAATACATGAATGATCGTTAATCGTCGCTTATACACCTGTTTTGAAGCTTCATCACTGTTTTATGATAACTCTAATCGAAATGCGTTCCTCAGGTGAAATATTGTTATAATTGAAGCTTTAAAATACTGAAATTGAAAGAAAAATCGGTTAATAAGGACAAAAATTATTGGTGAAAAAATGTTTAATAGGTTTTTTTCGTTCATCCCGAACAAATTTCGCTCAATTCTAAACAAACTTAAGGTTTGTTGCGCGACCCCTTTTCGTAGCATAATATGGCTCTAATTTTGCATGGAACCCTGTGCCAGTATCTTCTTTTTTTTAATGTTGTTATTCACATAAAAGTCTCTTCGTGGGATTTAATGTGGATACGGGGTTCGATTTGGATTTTCTAGCAACATTCTATGAGGTGAAAGTTTCAATAAAGGAATCTTTTTTAAAATAATTGTATGAGAAATTTATAAAATTTACCATGTTCAAAGATTTTTTAATACCATTGCATTTATTCCATACATATTTAGTTATTTTGTTTGAACACAATATTAGCAAGTATTAGAAGCTATTAGCGCGTTTTTGCATTTCTGTATAGAAGAACTTGATCTTATTGTAATTTTTTTATCAAACCTCAAAAACTACCAGAAAGATTTTTAATCAAATCAGAGATCCCTACCTGCTGAATAATTCACAAATATTCTTTAAAAAATCCATGAGGATTTCATGTTTATGATTGTATTTTTAATTCTCGCAACAATTGTTCAACAAGCGCAAATTTTTATTTTTTTATTTAACACATATGGCGGGTGGCGGGTTTGGTAACAGAATTTTTCTCATAACATTTTTTCTTAAAATTCCTGCTTTTCCCGACTTCCCCGATTCAGTGGGCACGCTGTATCTTAGATAAAGGAACAGTTTTTTGATAAATTTAAAACAAATTGCCATAAATAAACATTTAATCTGTTTTATTTGATTACTTTATTTATTTGTTTACTAACTAATATGCGAACTTATTTGCAAATGTTGATTAATTTTTACGGTGAATACTATGTTCTTTAAGTAAGAGCATTTCAAGAGTTCTTAAAATCATGGTTGGATAGAAGAAGATAAAAAGAGAATTTCAGCTTGTGGCATGATCATATCAAGGAGGAAGATAGTTTTGGGAACCAATTTTTATATTCATTGATCATTTTGGGTGGTGTTGTTATGAGATTTTTATCTTATTGGATAATTTATCCCAAAAAATATGATGAGAATTGAACTAAGAGTTTGGTCGGTGTAATTCTTTCATCCTCCTTTGCCTTTGATTTTAAAGGAATGTGAATGAGAAACTAGAATCTGTTTTCTATTGCCGGCCTGTTTACTGGTGTTTTTTGCCGTCGTTTGGAAACAAAGAATATTTTCTTTTCTAATCGGAATATCATTTGAAAATATCCTTGTTGGCTGTTGGTTTCCATCCTGTTTCGTTTTGTGATAGGATATTCGATATGTTTTATTTGATTTCTTTCAGACATATGCAATGTGGTTGCGCTGGGAAGATATTGCCAGTTATTAAAAAGCTTGTTAATGCCGGTCTGGCATATAATCTTATACCGATAATTCCACCTCCAGGAAGTTCATTATTGGAGTAGAGTCTGATTTGTGGATGTAGCTTTAGTTTTGAAAAAATCGAAGAAAAAATAGAAAATACACAGAAGTTATTTTTAAGCGATATGATATGATTGATATGACCCACATTAGATTTTTTCAATCAATGTGCGTATAAGTGCCGGAAATTCTTTCAAGATAGTTATAACACTCACAAACTCACAAACTATTTTACAATTGAGTTTTTTCGGATTTGGATGAAAAATATGGTTTACCTTCCGTTCCGTACCATCCAACGCTAGAATTTTTGTAGCTTGCTTCCAAACTAACTTTGTTATTTCTTCCACAAATAAAACAAACATCCGAACAAACATTATATCCAATTAGAAACCGAAATCACACTCGACTGAAAACAATGTGCTGTAGTTGATATAACCACAATTTGGATCCCATGAAATGTACTCTGTGTGCCTAAAAGTCCGACGAATGCCAAATGCTCTGTAACCAAACACAGACAAAACGGTAGGAATAGGAGATATTTACACAGCCGGAGAACCGGAAAGTTTCGCCCCATCCAACTAAATATGGTTCTGGGAACGAATGTTGGAACGTCAGAGAACCCGGCCAAAGTAACCGGAAACCTTCCACGCCACCACTCAACAGTAGCAGCAACAGCAGCAGCAGTCGGGGCCAGATTTTACATATGGCGTCATTTTGCTCAGCTTCATGAAGCAAACACTAAACTAACCAACCATCACCACCCGCATCAGCCCCAGCACTCACTCGGTAATCCACTCAGCAGCAAACTGCACCGCACCTCAGAAACAGTTTCGAAAGTCACCCCCGAAAAGTAGTGTCATTTTCCGGTACACCGGCCAAAGAATCAGCTTTCGGAAAGCAGCCGGCCGGTCACATCGTGCCCTATGAATCCTGACAGAAGGAGAGGAAGACGGACGTCGAAGCAGGGAGGAGAAAAGGAGACAGCAAGCAGCACACAGACATCATCATCGTGTGTACAATAAAAGTTTAAAATTTAAATTTATTGCTCCCGGGCGATAAAAGTTTGCTATCTACATTGTAATAAATTTTGCTGCGAGTGTGCCTTTTTCGCACATTTCCGCCCGTTTCTGATGGTTCTGGCCAATGCCGGTGGTCCGGTTGGTCCTTCGATGGCCAGCCAGGCCAGTTGTTGCGTGACTTCCGATCCCCGTACTTCGGTTAATATTTCGGACCACTCTTGGCCCTCCGGAAGGCCGCCGATACCGAATGGCCAGTCAGTGTTACTACAGAATGATGCTGGGTAGTTTCAGAGCCACTGGCGACAGATGCTGATGATTCCGGGCTATTTGCGGTGATTGGTATCGAAGTTTTTTCGGCTAAAGTTGGAAACATCATTTGATTCTTATTTAACCCTCAAATGGAGCTATTTTTCGAAAAATGATCAATTTGGTATCCTCAGGAATCCTTGGTCCATGTGATTGGTAGTTAGGTTACAGATTAAACACCATTCTGGATTGATTTTTTGAGAGAAAAATCCTAAGTTAGGAAGAAGAGATGAAACATAAAATCCGCCCAAAGACCATACGCCCAGAGTGAATGGGGTCTAAGTCCTCGGATCCCTTGTCGTTCCTTTTGGAATCAAGACCTTCTTTTCCACTGGTTGGTTCGATCTTGATCCCAGCGAAGGACCTCAAGGTAGGCTTTTTTGCTACTTTTTATACCCAGGGCTCGAATGTGACATTTTATTTTGTTACATCTTTTACTCGTTTTATTTTTTTTATTGTGTGTTTATAATTTCTGTGTGTTCTGTGTATTACTGATAAAATGTCTGAAATACTTAATTATTTATGGAACAATTTTCAAAAAGTAGATTTATTCTGCACTAACAAGTCATACATTTATGAAACAAGGCTTTCTGACTATGACGAGTGATGAAAAAGTGAATTTTTGCAATGAACTGCATGCACAATTATTTTAATACTACATAACACCCTCCAAAATCAAGTTCATGATCATGAACTTGTTTTGGAGGGTGTTATGTGTTGAACAGCAGTTTTATCTTAAGAATCAGAACAGTATCGGAAAGTAACACTCAGCGTTTTTCGTGATGTAATTTGATGTGGAACACAGATTAAAAGATTTACTTTCAAATGTTTCTAATCTAAGATAACCACCATCCTGCTCCACAAGATATTTTCGAAAATACTGCCACTGTACATAACTTTCAGGGTATTTTTGATTTGTTGAGGTTCTAAATCCAACGAGATTACTTGGATGCTTTCCTAACACATTACTTTACGGAATCCGGTCAGAGAATATGATGACATTCACATAACTTGAACGTATAAAAAATAAGTCACAGCCCACTTCGATTAAAATAGAAACACTCACTTTTATGTTTGATTAGATAGAGACATATTTTTATTTCATCAAAGTTGTAGAAGTTATCAAAAAATGAAACTTTGTTCAAATATTGAGTACCGTATATCTATTCAGTGCAGTGTTATACCATTTTCATGACCCTTTCTAAGCATCCGTGCACAACTGGAGAACTGATTATTATATTTCATCATTAAAAAAATAGATTGCATCAGAAAGGCTTGAGCTTCCTTTTCCATCAAATGATATGCAGTTACCTTTTTGTTTTTAGATTTGAGAGAGTTACCGTTGAAGTTTGAAAATTGTAGTATGAAGATCAATTGATTTTAACAATTATTTTTAATTTGAAACATAATTTTGTCACAAAACCAATTTTGTCAAAGAATATTGAGAAATGCTGTTTAAAAAAATCTTAAAAGACAAGAGAAACAGAATTATCACTGATATTTTACGCTCTAAAATCGGTGATATGGGCAGGCTTCATTTTGCTCATCTTGACCAAAAGGAGACAGTGAACTTGTTCGCTCCGAATAATTGTGAGCTTATTTTAAATGAGCATTTCATCCTCCGCTGCTGAGAGAGCAGGGAGAAATTTTTTCTCAAACGAATGATCACTCTTCTACTGACAGAGCATAGTTTCGCTATTCTCATTGCTCCTAGGAGAAAAAGAAATTCAAATTGCATATGAAATTTGGTAGTTTCATCTAATCACGTGGACAGCTTTAATGTGAGATTTGACCGTCTTCTTTCTACGTGGAATTATGGAATATTGGCCTCAGAATTTGTCAACCTGCTTTATTGTTGGGGACGTTTAATAATTCTGGCATGCTTTTGTATCTCATTTTGTAAACAACGAAGTAATTAAAGATTGACACCTTGATTTCTCATTATTTTCAGCATTTCAGCATTTACAACTTTGTTCGGTTGTTGATTTCTCAGCCAGTTACTGAGAAGCTAATGAACATTTCTCCCTACGAAAATGAGATTGGGTGACTGCGTGATTGAAATGATCTCCAACAAAATGTGGGTTGCTTGATCGTTTAAAGTGCGAGAAAGCATGTTTCTCCCAGGCGTTTAACAAGGAGATGAGAAAAATTGAGCAAAAATCAAGAGAATCGCAGAAGCCTGGATATGGGTATATTTTTAACGTTTTGACGTCACGAAAATTCTACAGTTTTCAATTTATGATTCTTTTAAACATTCCATACTGTCGAAAATTGGAGGATTTTTCAATTCAATGCAATTTTCAGAATGAAAATCAGATCAGGAGGTTTTGAGTTGCACCCAAGCAATGAATGCGTTGTTACGTCACAAAAATTGATTCGCTTTTTTTCATTTTTTATTCAGCACACCTTAATTTATCTCGAATAGGGATAAATGGGTCTCAATATATTTTTTCGTATTATGTGTGAAATGTCGGAAAAATAGATAAGTGCTAGCTGATTTTCATCAAAAAGCTTATCAACGTGATGTGCAGAATAATTGCACATCATAAATAGATGAAAACCATTAAATATGTGCTTGTGTAACTTTGTTTTAAGTTTGCATTGGTCATTAATGGATTTTTTGGCTAATTTCGCATATAGTGTTTATTTTTATAGGTCGTATTACACAGAATAATACAGATGTTTGGAAATAAATATTGGCTCTAAATGAAAAGTTTCGCTGACTGAATGTTTGAGTCAAGATCCATCTCTGGGTTGCAGTTAAAAAAAAGACTTAAATCCAATTTTACCAATTGGTGGGAAAGAGGTTGGAGTTTCATGAACGATCATGTTTTTGATAAAATTTTGCTTCCTACACGCACAAGATTGTTTAAAAGTTGATGCATGAAAACGGCTTTTTTTCGAAAATAAAAACTTGTTTTGAAAGTTTTATAAACCTTTACCAAGTTTTGCAGCAAATTCAAATTCTTTGTTTTACAAGTTGAAAATTTGAGCTTAATGCGTGTTGTGTAGCAACTTTTGAGCAATAATAAACGTTTTTTTGTACTTACAGTGTATTTACCAATATATTTGTAACTTTCATTAACTAAAGTTACTCTGTTTCAGCTAGTCAGAACAAATTTGCGTCACAAGACGTCACTATCATTTTATATTTATATGAAAGAGAATTTTATCTTGATCACCCACTATTGATGCTGAATTGCGTTTTTTTTTTTGCTAACATAGATATAAGCAATTTACGGAGGTACAACAGGACTGAATTTTTTTCGAAAAAGGACCACTGTGGTAAAATGAAAACCGAATGCAACCTGATTTTTCTCCTCGAACTAATCAGTATTATATTTGAAAAAAAAAAAACATATTGAATGAAAACAGATCTTTTGATTTGGTGTAAATTTGAAATGTCATCAAAAAGGTTATATGAAGCTTTGTGATTTGAATTTTGAAATATTTTGAGCTAAGATGAAGTATACATGAGCAAAATTTGTATAGCATTATCAGTGGCAAACATATTCGTTCATGAAAGAAGATATTTGACATAAAATTGAAAATTTTCAAAAAATGGGATATATGAGACATGGATTCTAGGGCTAAATATCGAAGTTGGGCCAAATTCTCCAATACACATTTTTTGTAGCGTACTTTCAATAATTGAACATTGGAACACATATTTTATCGAATTTCAACTGTTTTAAGACTTTTTTTTCCATCGGCTCTATGTAACCACACTGTGCAACGGTTAAAAACTAAGAGCAATTTCATAGTGTGGCAATTTTAACTAGATACCCTTAATTCAGTGAAAAAAAATGAAAAAAAAACATAAATGACAGGCAGAGGAAAATTGTGTTGAGGGGCAAAGAAATAGAAATTTCAAGATGACAGCACTAAAAAAGCCAATAAAGTATGATAAATTGCAATGGAGCGCAGGATCATGGTAAATAAACAGAAAACTGAGATATTCTCGTCGTAAGTCGATAGTTATGTATTCATATAAAAAGTAGTACATATTAATAACGAAGGCGTTGAAAATCTTTGAAGATCATTGCAGTTTGGAATTTTCAGGTTTAAATTTTGTATAAGACTGCTTGAAATTACTTTCTTAAAATTTTTTTTTTGAAATACTTTTCACCCTGTACTTGGTAAGACAGGTTCTTCAGAAACATGCATTTATTAGATTTTTTTTTTTGTCATAGAAGAAAGAATTGTTCTAAAAATCTATAAACTTCTCTAGATCGACCAGCTCATAAAATACTACAGTAGAGTAGAAGGCGAATGTGGTAGATAGATGCTTAAAAATGAAAACAATGAATAGACATAACATTCTTTTTTATGAAAAGGTGTGCAGTGTGCATGTTTGAAAAGTCGCATACACAGCAAAAATTATTTCCTGTAAAATTACGCAAATGTCCTGTAACAAAAAGGAGCAGGACATTTACCCTAATTTTACAAGTTGACAAAAAAATTACGTGACCTTTAATTTTTAGTGAACAACTTTTTTACAGGACATTACAGGACATAATAATAATGAATCTTCTTTAACTTTTAAGGGAAACAATTGAAAATTACAGGTTTTGTTAGTTACAGTTTGATTTATTTTAAAGGTTGCAGTTTAAGTGACACGTAATAGCCAAAAAAAATTCTGTGTACACAGTAAAAAATAAAAGCTGTAAAATTATAGTAAATATCCTGTAACAAAAAGGAGCAGGACATTAACCGTAATTTTACAGATTGAAAAAAATTACGTGTCATTTTATTTTCTGTGTTCACGTTTTTTACAGGCTGATGTAAATTTACAGGCCTGTAAAATTTTATACCATGTACGTTTTTGCAGATATTTTTTTTCTTATTTCAGTAAATAAAATGAAAATTATTCATTTGGTAACCATCATATAGTTTTTATTGAATTTAAATAAAGTGAGATACGGTCAAAATTTGGTCAAGGGAAAACGCGTGTAAATCGGTGAAATCGTTTATATGAAAAAAAAACAAATTAAATTTCTTTTTCAAGTTTAATTAGTATAAAATTCAGGAAAAATATTTAGTTAGGCTACCGCTTTTCCAAATCCGATTTGCCGGGCCTTATCATCGCGATTTGGAGTCACTACCTTCTTGTAAGTCGATAGTCCGGCTCGTTTTTTGACTCGACTTTTGGCAAACACTTTAATTACATTTGTAACGATCAATTTGGGAACTTTTAGCGATTTTGCCAGCTTTGCGTGCGAGTAGCTCGGATTTGCGCGATGCGCGAGCATAATTTTGATACGCTGCTCTTCTTCTTTGAACGGCATTTTGACAACTGAAGAATGAATTCCAAAATCAAAATAGGAGCAACATTCTACTCACACACACACACACACACACATACACACACACACACACACACACACACACACACACACACACACACACACACACACACACACACACACACACACACACACACACACACACACACACACACACACACACACACACACACACACACACACACACACACACACACACACACACACACACACACACACACACACACACACACACACACACACACACACACACACACACACACACACACACACACACACACACACACACACACACACACACACACACACACACACACACACACACACACACACACACACACACACACACACACACACACACACACACACACATACACACACACACACACACACACACACACACACACACACACACATACATACACACACACACACACACACACACACACACACACACACACACACACACACACACACACACACACACACACACACACACACACACACACACACACACACAATGCAAAATTGAAAGAAATACGTCAAGTTGATATTGACCAAATTTCGACCGTATCACCCTTTAACACCATGGAGGAAGTGTGCATATTGCGTGGTAAAACTGACTTCACACTGTCAGCAAGTATCTCATGAGCTACAATACCGAGAAAGAGTGGAGTGCGAGTACGACAAGAATCATTAGGATTGCTCATTCGTAGCTAGTGTGGGTAGGAAGTCACTTTGTTTTGATTCGGCGCTGATGCGTGAGAAGAGCGATGCACTTTGCTTTTCCAATTTGAATTTAACTGCATGATTAAGCTTGCCAGATTGCCCGGTTTTATCCGGGTTTGCCCGGATATTTGATGCAAAATTTCTAGAAAGTCCGGTCCGGCCCGGTTGCCCGGATATCGTAAAAAAAGTCCGGATGTTGCCCGGATTTTTTCACAATTTTCGCAAAGTAACCAAAAAAAAATCAAGTTTTTTAATGAATTTGAGCAAAATCGATTAACAGTATGGAAATTTTCAACGGTTGTTTCAAATAATTTCGCTAATTTACTTGTATAAACCTTTGAATATTTAAGTGTTCCAAAATGTTTTTGGAAGTCTGCAATTACATTAATAAAATATTAGTTTAATTTTTTTGCATTTTTTCTTTGCATTTATATATAATAACACCTAAATATTGCCCGGTTTTTGCCCGGTTTTTGGATTTGAAAAATTGAAATCCATGCCCGGATTTTGCCAGGTTTTTTTTGAAAAAATGCCCGGAATTGCTAGGCCCGGATGGGAGTGGAAAAAATTCTGGCAACCTTATGCATGATAGATCAATTGAGGATCCAGAGGATTGCGGAACGAAATAGATGGATCAGAGAAAAAGTGGTGAACGGAACAACGGCAGCAGATTACAGGAAGAGAAGGGCATTAGTTCAAACTACTTCAGGATTGATTCGGTAAGCTGTAGCTAAACTTAGTGTAGTGTGTTACGGGTAGGGGAATGTTAGCCAATCAATAATAATCAAACTAAAATAGTTGATTAGAGGCTAAATTGTTCAATAATATTCATAGGGGTTTTATGATGATGATTGAAATTGAATGATGATGATACTGAATATGAAACAATCTTAAAAAGAGTTGAGGAGAATTCACGAAGTCAACAGGAAGTACGGAAGCATTAATGCCCACGCGATTGAGTTTATTGGAATATCTGAAATAGAAAAGACATAATATTATCCACGAGTGAATGAGTTGAATATCGAGTTGTTGGAATGAGTAAAAGGAAGATTGAGGATAGGATTTTTTTAGTTTGTTGAGGGAGAATTGTGATACGTCTAATGATACACTATAACGTGACGGTGTTCGACGCTCAAAAGACGTATCACAATTCTCCTTCAACAATTCTCTTATGTTTCTTCAGAACGCGATGTCTTAGAATCCCTTCAACACTTCAAACTCAATGCAACCCTTTGCAGTTGTCAAGTTCAGAATTTGTTTAAAGGCTTTCTAATAATTCTTTTGAACCATCATTTTGGAAGTGTTATGATTTCCGAATAGGTTATTGATTAAGTTGTAGGAGAGATAAGAGTATAATGGCCTCCTTAAGGAAAACGCTTATTTATCCATAGAGATCAGCTATAATATGTGAATTACATCACTGTTCCGTGTTGATTAAAGTGAAAACCGAAAATTTTAAGATAGTGAAAATTTAGAAACAATGTGTAAATCATGTTGCAGTGCGTAGATTTTAGTTCGGGATGATTTAAAGGTCATAAAATCTTATTTCATGGTGCTCAAAAATTATAATATGTTCGTCACTCAAGAATCTAGCTGATTATTTTTTTAATATTTCTGTAAGATGATAAGGATTTTCATTTCTTTTTCGATCAATAACACTAGTTTACAGCATTTTTGAACTCAGTAAACTGAAGGTCATTTCCAATGTGAAATCGGGCGCTGAATCCGAAAATAAAATTCAAAAAAAATCTCTTAGAACCGTTTTTGAGTTATTCTCCAAATATGAAATTTCGAAAAAATAAAAAAGTTCTTGTACTTAGATTAAAAAATCTCGGACGGCATAGCAGTAATTTGAAATCCCTCTTTTGCATATTGAAGGTGAATAAGTTTTCTATCGATCATTTGAACACTGTTTTTGCGTTTGACCAACAGTATTGTTGATATTAGTGACTTTATGAGAAAAAAAAATTATAAAAAACGCATTCTTCTAGAGAAAATTTTGTTTCAACGAAAGTTTTAGACTCGATGGTAGCATTTAAAAAACCTGATTTTCTTTTGCGCTTAAATGCTCAATTTAAAACAAAGATTTCAAGTGGTTATTTATCAAAATCGGTTGAAAATTGAAGAAGTTATGGCTACTTTACCATAACTGAAATTTTTGGAGTTTTTAATAATTTAACGAACCGCAGTACACTTATCATAGTATAGGAAGAATGAAACATGATAAATCTCACTCGCTCCAAGTCAAAATTATTTATTAGATTACCAGAAGGTCGCATGCCAAGTTTCTGGAAGATCTGACCATAGGGAGGGGTTGCTTAAGTGAATAAAATTTTGAGGTGTTTTGTTCGGAAGAAAAGAAAAATACTGCTTTTTCATCAATAACTTTTTTCATCACTAGCTGATTGTTTTTTATGGTTGATTTGCTTAAAGCCTAAATTGAGACAAATATTTCACCCGAAGACTGTAGTTCGATTAGATCTGAAACAGAAAAGTTATTGCGGTATTTTTAGGAAAATGCAAATTTCACTACATTATTGAATATTTACATGTGAATCGGGTTTTTTTAACATCAATGTTTTAAAAGGTGTTTTTTTAACGATCGCGTTTGCAAAACCTTCAAACGTGTTTTTTTTAGTTGGACCTAGACATGAGTTTGTTCTCCACACCTTTATCTATCTTTTCAAGACTGAGCTTCACACAAGCCAGTTTTTTAACTAAAAAAAGAGAGAAAAGGTCGTATTCGAAATACTGAATTAAAATTTGTTTAACAATAAAATCTCATTTCACATCACCGTCAATTTCACCTTACCTCCTGTGAGCAAAAATTGCGACACAGAATATTACACGCCAAAGGTGGTCAACGATGATGACCGAAAAGTGTCGGATGAAAAAAAAAAAAGATCCCAATAACTAAACACACGTTTTGTACTATACATTTAATGGGGGAAGTAAGGGGAGAACAGCTGAAGGTCCTTAATGATACCAGCTGACTTCTGTTTGTTTCCACCATCATCGTTGTTTACCTCCACTATTCATTGGTGGTGCGGAGAGGAACTGAAACTGTGTGTTAATGTAACCATTGTTGTTGTTATACTTTTGGTAATTTTCGATTCCTCGTTTGTTTTTGCTGGTCAGTCGTCCTCCCTCCAGGGCGCCATCTGATTCCGCAATAGGTTCTACTAGGCAGATGGCTTCTGTCGGTGGTGGTCAATCTGCTAGGACCGACTTTGTCGATGGAGGCAGCACGTGGTGTGGCGTGGCTGCTGCTGCGGTCCAGCAAACTAACAATATTATGAACACACAGTTAGCCGGCATCCCCGCCAAACTTCTGCCGCATCCGGCAGCTTCTTTTTTTTCGCCTGAATGTATGCATAACGGTACATCCCAGAGCGGAGGTTTCCCGCATGTGTTTGAATATTAGTGCGGAAATGATTCAATTTATCTTCATTTACTGTTAATTACGGAAATGTTTATTGTTTAATAAAAACTTGTTCATCTGGTCAGCTCCCTGTGAAAATACCGAACGGAGTTTTGCTTCCTCGGGCTGATGAGGCCTGGGGTTGCCAAAGTTGAATGCTGAGCTGGAGGGGCTCGTGAACCCACTATCTACTAATAGCAGTAGTTTCTGATCTTTGCAGAGAAAACAAAACACATTTTGTGTTTGCCAATTCATAAAGGAAAATTGAAATTAATTTCATCTAAGATGATTCACGGAGAGCCCTAAAGAAAAGCAAAACTTGGAAACTTTTCCAATTTGGCTCTCAAGAATTGCCAGGAACGTACGTCTTTACTTGAATATAACAATTCTCACAATTTTCGTTAGAACTGTCATTCTTCCACTGTTAATCATTTTTGTCATTTTTGTAATTTTTGTAATTTTTGTAATTTTTGTAATTTTTGTAATTTTTGTAATTTTTGTAATTTTTGTAATTTTTGTAATTTTTGTAATTTTTGTAATTTTTGTAATTTTTGTAATTTTTGTAATTTTTGTAATTTTTGTAATTTTTGTAATTTTTGTAATTTTTGTAATTTTTGTAATTTTTGTAATTTTTGTAATTTTTGTAATTTTTGTAATTTTTGTAATTTTTGTTATTTTTGTAATTTTTGTAATTTTTGTAATTTGTAATTTTTGTAATTTTTGTAATTTTTGTAATTTTTGTATTTTTTGTAATTTTTGTAATTTTTGTAATTTTTGTAATTTTTGTAATTTTGTATTTTTTGTATTTTTAGTAATTTTTTGTAATTTTTGTAATTTTTGTAATTTTTGTAATTTTTGTAATTTTTGTAATTTTTGTTATTTTTGTTATTTTTGTAATTTTTGTAATTTTTGTAATTTTTTTAATTTTTGTAATTTTTGTTATTTTTGTAATTTTTGTAATTTTTGTAATTTTTGTCATTTTTGTCATTTTTGTCATTTTTGTAATTTTTGTAATTTCTGTAATTTTTGTAATTTTTGTAATTTTTGTAATTTTTGTAATTTTTGTAATTTTTGTAATTTTTGTAATTTTTGTAATTTTTGTAATTTTTGTAATTTTTGTAATTTTTGTAATTTTTGTAATTTTTGTAATTTTTGTAATTTTTGTAATTTTTGTAATTTTTGTAATTTTTGTAATTTTTGTAATTTTTGTAATTTTTGTAATTTTTGTAATTTTTGTAATTTTTGTAATTTTTGTAATTTTTGTAATTTTTGTAATTTTTGTCTTTTTTGTAATTTTTGTAATTTTTGTAATTTTTGTAATTTTTGTAATTTTTGTAATTTTTGTAATTTTTGTAATTTTTGTAATTTTTATAATTTTTGTAATTTTTGTAATTTTTGTGATTTTTATAATTTTTGTCATTTTTGTCATTTTTGTCATTTTTGTAATTTTTGTAATTTTTGTAATTTTTGTAATTTTTGTATTTTTTGTAATTTTTGTAATTTTTGTTATTTTTGTAATTCTTGTAATTTTTGTAATTTTTTAATTTTTGTAATTTTTGTAATTTTTTTAATTTTTGTAATTTTTGCATTTTTTGTAATTTTTGTAATTTTTGTAATATTTGAAATTTTTGTAATTTTTGTAATTTTTGTAATTTTTGTAATTTTTGTAATTTTTGTAATTTTTTTCATTTTTGTCATTTTTGTCATTTTTGTCATTTTTGTCATTTTTGTCATTTTTGTCATTTTTGTCATTTTTGTCATTTTTGTCATTTTTGTCATTTTTGTCATTTTTGTCATTTTTGTCATTTTTGTCATTTTTGTCATTTTTGTCATTTTTGTCATTTTTGTCATTTTTGTCTTTTTTGTCTTTTTTGTCATTTTTGTCATTTTTGTCATTTTTGTCATTTTTGTCATTTTTGTCATTTTTGTCATTTTTGTCATTTTTGTCATTTTTGTCATTTTTGTCATTTTTGTCATTTTTGTCATTTTTGTCATTTTTGTCATTTTTGTCATTTTTGTCATTTTTGTCATTTTTGTCATTTTTGTCATTTTTGTCATTTTTGTCATTTTTGTCATTTTTGTCATTTTTGTCATTTTTGTCACTTTTGTCATTTTTGTCATTTTTGTCATTTTTGTCATTTTTGTCATTTTTGTCATTTTTGTCATTTTTGTCATTTTTGTCATTTTTGTCATTTTTGTCATTTTTGTCATTTTTGTCATTTTTGTCATTTTTGTCATTTTTGTCATTTTTGTCATTTTTGTCATTTTTGTCATTTTTGTCATTTTTGTCATTTTTGTCATTTTTGTCATTTTTGTCATTTTTGTCATTTTTGTCATTTTTGTCATTTTTGTCATTTTTGTCATTTTTGTCATTTTTGTCATTTTTGTCATTTTTGTCATTTTTGTCATTTTTGTCATTTTTGTCATTTTTGTCATTTTTGTCATTTTTGTCATTTTTGTCATTTTTGTCATTTTTGTCATTTTTGTCATTTTTGTCATTTTTGTCATTTTTGTCATTTTTGTCATTTTTGTCATTTTTGTCATTTTTGTCATTTTTGTCATTTTTGTCATTTTTGTCATTTTTGTCATTTTTGTCATTTTTGTCATTTTTGTCATTTTTGTCATTTTTGTCATTTTTGTCATTTTTGTCATTTTTGTCATTTTTGTCATTTTTGTCATTTTTGTCATTTTTGTCATTTTTGTCATTTTTGTCATTTTTGTCATTTTTGTCATTTTTGTCATTTTTGTCATTTTTGTCATTTTTGTCATTTTTGTCATTTTTGTCATTTTTGTCATTTTTGTCATTTTTGTCATTTTTGTCATTTTTGTCATTTTTGTCATTTTTGTCATTTTTGTCATTTTTGTCATTTTTGTCATTTTTGTCATTTTTGTCATTTTTGTCATTTTTGTCATTTTTGTCATTTTTGTCATTTTTGTCACTTTTGTCATTTTTGTCATTTTTGTCATTTTTGTCATTTTTGTCATTTTTGTCATTTTTGTCATTTTTGTCATTTTTGTCATTTTTGTCATTTTTGTCATTTTTGTCATTTTTGTCATTTTTGTCATTTTTGTCATTTTTGTCATTTTTGTCATTTTTGTCATTTTTGTCATTTTTGTCATTTTTGTCATTTTTGTCATTTTTGTCATTTTTGTCATTTTTGTCATTTTTGTCATTTTTGTCATTTTTGTCATTTTTGTCATTTTTGTCATTTTTGTCATTTTTGTCATTTTTGTCATTTTTGTGGGATATTTGTTTCATTTCTAAGCTTGTTTCTGTTTCAACTGCAACTTAACTATCAATTCGGATTATTCATCATTCACAGAAAAAATTTCCCTCCCAATTATAAATACATTCGGAGACATTTCAATAGTTTAAGCGATCAGATTGTACGCCAAATGTTAAATGTCTCACATCTTTCACAATAGGACAGTGCTTGGCGTTATAAATCCTGTGGTCACATGAAAACAGAAAGCAAACAAACAAATTACTTCCACAGCCAGTTGAAGACAACAAGCCCCCACAAACAGATAACTGAATGAAACAAAAAAAAAAGAGAGGTTTGGAAAACTAAATATGAGGTACCATGAATCATTGCAGCTGCCAGAAAGGGGGGATGAGGGAAAACTACCCTTAGGGGAGAGGAAGGCTATATGCGCATATTAAGGAAAGCACTCATTTTCTCCTATACTCCAAAAGATAGGAGTCTGAAAACTATATGCACATGAGCGGACATCTGTTTTATATACGTTAGTGAAATTTTTCTGTTAAAATCTCTTACAGTTTTTGTGAAAATAATTTTATAATAAAAGAAGTCCAAATAGCCGATTTCCGAAACTGGCGGGCTAAATGCGCATATTTATGTTTTTAGCTATATTTCATTACCACTTGCAATATTTTGATATTATTTAATTGAAAATGGTAGAAACGGATGTTAAGCATACGTCAAGGCCGAAATTTTGGTGAAATTTTTTACATCACTAGTTCTTTTGCATGAAACATAGTTAAGTATGCCATATGGCCATATTTCAGGGTAATATTTTTTCCATATTGTATTTTTATCGGATCAGTAGGAAGTTCTTCTTTTTTCGCTGTAAGATCGTGATTTGAGCGTAGATTTCATGTTTAAATGATAGAAAGTAAAAAAATTATAAGACTAATCTATTTTTCTTGATATAGGCATTTAACCTGCCTTGATATGGGCATTCAGAACCTGTCTCTTATTACAATATCTTATCATTTACAACTTTGCCAAAAGCTTCAATTTGTTGAATTTCCGATTTCCAGATGAATAAGAAAGAAAAACCACTAAAATTTTTGTTCACAGAATCTGTATGCACAATAATTAAAGTTCAATATATTATAACAAAACTGACAAAAATCTTGTTTGAATTTTTAAATTTTTTCGACTTTATATAATAATTTAATTTTTTTATGCCATGTGTTAAAAGCGTATTACCCTCAAACTGCACTAATTAGATATGATGAATCTCCAGCCATATCGTCAATCGGCTGTATTCGCATATTACCTAATATGCGCATATAGGAACACTTCCCCCTACATGGAAAAGTTACTGGAGGGAAAAGCATTAACAGCTATGTAAAAGCGTCCTAGTCGTTCGTCGTTGTTGTTTGTTTGTGTTCTCTTCATAGTTTAGTTGCTAAAGTTGTGCGGCGCTGTCTGTGTTGGTTTTTGATGATGTTTTGGTGGGGAGCCTGATTACTTCAAAGCTGTTGCAGCTGCTGCGCCAAATGAAAGCCAACTGCAGGAGCCAAGCATTATGAAAATGGGAGTTCCCACGGTAACTAACTTTTACACTGAGGAGCGCTCTTGTGAGGTTTTTTTCCCTCCTATTTCGTCTGTTCTAGCCCTCTGCGATGTTAAACAGTTGGATCCTGGTTTTCTAGCGATTCCGGAGCCGAAAGCATGTGGAACAAAAAAACTAAAAAAAAATGTAATTACAGCCATTGTTTTCGTCTAGGCGGTCTCTGCAGGTTTGTTGAATAATTGATATTTCAGTACGGATTAAGTGACCAAATGCAAACAACGTTTGGGACAAAATGGTTTCGAATAACTGAATAAATCGTGTTAGTTTTCATTTTGAGTGCAACTCTTGTTAAAAGAAAAATTTCATAAATCTTGGAACTGTATCATTTTTCTTTCTTTTATTTATGCAAAAGCTTGGGTCTGTTTTCCTTTGAGTTTTCTCTAACCTGTTAGAAAATATAAGATTGTTGTTGTTATTTAGATGCATTTTTTTTATCTTCAATTTAATGCAAATATCTAAATTCATTCAGCTTGAGCTCGTCGAGCATTTGGTTCTCAGTCGAGAAACTGTATAATTCACATGTTCAAAAACACCTGGTTTTCATGGTTCACTTGAAGCCTGGAATGTAGCTAAGAATGTCATTAAAGTCTGCTTCATTTAATATTGGAACAAATTCTTTTGCTCATTGTGGCGCTCCTAGTGGACGGATTTGGAAACTTTTTTCACCCACGTGTCGGGAAATTCATTACCTTTCACCATGTATTTATGTCATAACACCAAACGATAGCATTTTGTAAACAACCGCCATGGAAGCCGAACGGAGAGATCAAATTGTGCACAGTTTTCTTGAAAATCCATTGTTGTCGGCATCGAAGCTTGCTAAACAGCTTAAAATGCCCAGATATACCGTATGGCGTGTTATCAAGCAGTACAAGGAAACATTGACGACGGCTCGGAAGCCGCATTCGAAGCGTCGGAGTGGAACTGTCGACCGGAAACTGCGTGGGAAAGTCATCAAGGCCGTCAAGAGGAATCCCAATCTTTCAGACCGCGATTTGGCCAATAAGTTCCAGGCCGCTCACAGTACGATGCGACGAATTCGTCTCCGGGAAGGAATAAGGTCATTCCGAGCCAGCAAACAGCGGACGCTGAAGCAGAACAATGTGGCCAGAATCCGTGCTCGAAAGCTGTACGACCAAGTGCTGACCAAGTTCGACGGATGTATTCTGATGGACGATGAGACCTCGTGAAGGCGGACTTTGGGCAAATCCCAGGTCAAAAATTTTATTTGGCGACGGCTCGGGGGGATGTACCCGCAAAATTTAAGTTCGTGTTTGCGGATAAATTCGCCCGCAAGTACATGATTTGGCAGGGGATATGCAGTTGTGGACAGAAAACCAAAGTCTTTCTCACTGACAAGACAATGACATCAGAAGTCTACAAAAAAGAGTGCCTACAGAAACGGATTCTGCCATTTATTCGTGCCCACGACCGTCCAGTAATGTTTTGGCCGGACCTCGCAAGCTGCCATTACAGCAAAACGGTTATGGAATGGTACGCAACGGACGGGGTCAGCGTAATACCGAAGGACCTCAACCCCCCAAACTGCCCCCAGTTCCGGCCGATAGAGAAATACTGGGCAATCACGAAGCGGAGGCTTAAGGCAAAGGGAAAACTTGTTAGGAACATGACTCAAATAAAGAACTGGTGGAATCAAATCGCCAAAACGGTGGACGAAAAGGGTGTGCGTCGCCTAATGTGCCGTCTTACGGGAAAAGTACGAGAATTTCTTCGAAACAGCAATTAATAATTTTTTTTATTTTTTTTATGAAAGAGTAAAGAAAATGCTACATTTGTATGAAAAACAAATTATGAATTCGTTAATAAATGAGTGAGCTACACGCAATTGTTTGTGTTCCAATATTAAATGAAGCAGACTTTAAGTGTAAAGAGTTGAAAATTCACTAAGACATAAAAAGCTTATCAATTGTTTTCACCTGTCAGTCCAAATAATTACAGGTGATTTCCGCCGGGCGAGTCATTGCAGGACAAATGTCTCATCAACAGTCCAATTCACTAATGTCAGATTCCGGTTCAACTGTCTGTCCTGCGGGGTGTTTGTGTGTGCCTACGTTTTGAGGGTTGAAAAAGTGGAGAGTGATTCGTTTTCCAACCTCCAAATGAATAGGAATGTCAAAGTTGAGCACACGTTCTGTTTTGTGAGCCAGCTGCAATTGTTCAAAGTGAGCTTGTTATCAAGAACATTTGGAAAGCACATCAAATCAACGCCTGCTTCTCGGGGCTTGTTGTATGGTTCATTTTTTTTGTAGGTATTTTTTCCGATCAGTTTTCTGTAGGGAAATTCAAGTGAAGTAGCAGGTGGATTGGAGTCCAAGGGAATGGCCAACAAATCACATCCCACAAGGCATGACCGGTCATGGCTTACTGTTACAATTGTTGTTTTCCTAGCCCTGAGCTGAAGTTGTTGAGTGGCATACAATCTTTGTGTTCGTTCGTTCATTTGCTTTGTTGGGTCGAGCACTTTTCCGTCCATTTTTTTCGCTTTGGATTTGTACGTGTGTTTCGTATGTGTGAGCGAGTACATTGGCTGGTTATTCACTTTTTCGGTCCATTTTACTGGGTAAACATCATTAGTCACCGTCAGGAGCCCTGAAGGAATAATTACACATTGGCCGGAAGCTTTCGGCTGACGTTCTATTCCATGGTACAATCTCACCTGGAACGACAATCGTTCAACCGGATCAGAGTTTGGGCTCAATAGACTGCGTGGAAATGTTTGTGAGGTTGGAAATTTTTTTTCCATTTGTATTTGAATTATGCTCTCAAAGAATAAAAAAATGTTTTTTTTTTACAAGTTAAATGCATTAGAACGTCTCTAATAAAAAAAAGGTTAAATGAAATAAATAGAAAAAAAAACTGAAGAAAAATTAACAAATGTGCGAATTCGTTAAACTATTTATGACCATTTCATAAGTTTGAGTTTCTAAAATGCAAGTGTTTAGCTCTAGGAGAACACCGTTGCAGTTTAGTGCACTTTTCAGAAATGATTTCTCGATATTTTTAAGGAAAAAAAATTACAACTTTTCGTAAAATATGTTTAAAATTGGGCTACATGAAAACTTCAAAGCTCGTTTTTTTTAAATAAGACCTCGATTGGCTTTCTTGCAATAGTGTAGTCATGCAATACCTCGCTAGGCACCCAACAGTGATGTCATTTGAATTTATTGTTTATCAATGCTAAAAGACGACCCCTGTTAAACAGCTAATTATTTTTTTCCAAAGTTAGTGTCTTCGACAAAGTTGTTCAGCGGAAATTCTCTTTTGGTAAAATTTTCAATTGGCACAAAAATCATAAGCAGGCTCGGTCCCACAGAAGGAACAAGAATGATGTTGATTTTTCAGTACAAAATATTCAATTTTCCCGTACAAACCTATAAGTTCAAATTTACTCATGTAAACGTTGCTTAAAAATTCTGCAAAAAATCATCGATGAGTTTTGAACCAAAACGAAGCTTTAAAGATTCCAGGGTTTGAGCAGTTCAAAAATGACCCAAATCGACTCAGCCTACTATTCCACTCTGTTACCATACTATAACGTTCATCAGGTCAAACAACATTGTGGAGCTACATGTTTTCTGCGACGCCAGCGAAAATGCAAATTTCAAGAAATAGATAAGGCGAAATGTGCGCTGATTGGATCAAAGACCCGTGTAGCCCCGTTGAAGTTCCAGGCCGCAGTAGTTGCAGCACGCCATGCCGATACTAGCCACACAGAATTAAGATATCACGATGCGTTTTCTGGACTTATTTCCTTGACGTAGTATGCTGGTTACGATCTGATCATCGACGATACGGCCAATTTGTTGCGTTTAGGGTCAGCGAAATTCTTGATACCACACAAGTTGAAGAATGGAGATGATCTCCTACCAAGCAAAATGTAGCGGATGAAGGAACGAAGTGGCAAAAATTACCGGAATTTCAGCCAAGCAGTTGTTGGTTCCAAGGATCAGACTTCCTACAAGAACCCGATTCTGGCATGGCGATGCTGGAGATCAAGGAGCGACGATAGAAGAGATCCGTGCTAGCGTCAAACCATCTTTTTCGAACGTTTTTCGACAACGACTCTGATGGTCTGTCGGATACTAACACCGTTACTTCATCAAATTCAAGAACACCGTTAGAAAAACTACTCTGGTGAAAGGCGCTCTGACACAGAAGGAGTTGGAGTAAGCTGAGAGCACAATCTACAGATGTGTTCAGCAGCAGGCTTACCCGGACGAAGCTCGATAGATACGCAGCCGAGTACAAGGAGTTTCACCCTGGGAACGTACATTGCTTGAAATCCAGTGCTCTCTACAAACTAATTCCTGTCATCGATGTACAGTGTTCTACGAATGCGAGGACGTATCGGCCGTTGCGAATGAGCGGATGAGGCCAGTAAAATCACAGTTAAACTCCCGAGGCAACCAACCTGTTGATCATTGACTACCACACTACCACGTCAGGATCATCAAACTGCATTGCATTAGATTCGAATAGGGTGCAATATTCCTCGCCTCCGCTCCGAACTTGATCGTGTTAGAAGGAATTGTCGAAGGTGTACAATTCGCCAAGCTAGTCCGAAGCCTCCAGCTATGGGTAATCTCTCACCATCCAGACTGGCAGCCTATCAGCGACCTTTCTCATACAACGGAATAAACTATTTTGGACCAATGACCGTTCTAGTTGTCAGGCGTACCGAGAAATGATGGGGAGTTCTTCTCATCAACCGGTTCCGGAACGCCGAATCTCCTTGAGCAGGATTTTCAAGCGAATAAGAAAATTGTCGATGATATTTTAAGTTTTATTATTTATTCAATTATAATTTTTATTATTATTTTTCAAATCGTGTTTATCGAGCCAGCTGCCAACAGCCGCTTGGAGGAATAAATCCTGAACTTTTAAAATATCACTCTCCTCCATGCAGACGTGCAGCGAATTATTATATTAATCAAAATAATGCGAAAAAAATAATCAAGAATACAAAAGCTGAAATAAGTCTTAACTTCCAAAATTTAGTTTTATGGTCTTGTAATCTTTGGGATACTTGATTTTTTTTTTTACGAAATTTTCAAAAAATACTTCAAACTTTATTTATTCTCCCTTCGGGTTTTTTGAAAATTTTGGACGGGGGGGAGGGGGTAACAAAAGAAGAAATTGATATTTGTTCCAGCCTTATCGATTATTCAGTTTCTTTTTTTATTTCTTCGATCTTCACTTTTTCATTTGAAGTTTTCAATGACGAATTAAACATATTTTTAAGTAAATAATGTGAACTTCATCGCGATATCGATTTAAGGCAGACCCGTGCGATGGACCCGTCCATGGGGGAGAGGGGGGGGGGGGGGTTTCGAAATTCAAATTTTGCTAAAAATAATAACCATACCAAATAACATAATAAAGAAGGAAATTGATTTCTAACATCATTTCCTTACTCATTATTTTTAAACGAACTGAAAAAATAATATCTTAAATATCTTTTATTTTGAGTTCGTGAAATGGATCAATCTTTTTAAAACAAATCACAATGAAAGTTTTAAATTAATTATAATTTCGGTCAGTCATTGAAATATTTTTCAAAATGATGTTCCTTACTCTGAACTAGAAATTTGCTTCAAAATAATTTCTCAGCAGTCTTGTTTTGAAATTTGAAATGTAAATATTTCCAAAACACAGATTTAAAAAAAATCTTAAGTCGAATGATGTTCAATAAATAAATGTTAGATCAGGAAAAAACTTAGCCATGATTGATTGTTAGGAAAATGATAATAATTGATATTTATTACCCATCTTAATTTACATTTCTTTTCTTCATTTTCAACTCAAGAGTTGATGTATTTTGAATATGAAAAAAAATTAATCGCGATT
The DNA here is from genome assembly GCF_029784155.1 of Uranotaenia lowii. NCBI lineage: Eukaryota > Metazoa > Arthropoda > Insecta > Diptera > Culicidae > Uranotaenia > Uranotaenia lowii. The sequence continues at coordinate 365,824,770 of NC_073693.1, forward strand.
TGAAATGTGAATTTTTTATAAGGATAAAAGGTTTATGTTTAAAAACACTGAAATTCAGAATTGAAAAACATTGACAAACTTTTTAAAAATATTTATAAAATTTAAATAGCTTGACTTTAAAATTCGGTAAATTTATTTAAATATTGAGAAAAAAAAACTGTACTATGGAATTCGATAAACCCATTTGAAAATTGAAACAGAATATAAGGATGAAAAAGATAAGTTCAAAAAGATTTTTTTTTTCAATAAATACGTTTTACCGTTATTAAACTTATTTAAGAAATTTAATTGATAACTCAAGGGAGAGAAAGACGCGAATAACCAAAAGTTGGTTAAAACGTCTCTAAAAAAATAAAAAAAATAAAAACTCAAGGGAGAAGCATTTTGGTGCTTATATTTAAATGATTAATTTGGTAGATTTTAGCACCCTTAACTCAAATCTTTTGTTAAATTTAAACTTCCACATTTTGTTTTAAAATGTGTCAGACTGAAGTGAAATCCTTCATTGATAACTGATTAACTAATAAACCTACATTTGAGAAAAAATCTGGTTCTTATTTCTTTTATAATGATGATGCATGATTATAAAAAGTTAAATTCAACAGTTTTTGAAAATTTTGGAAAGATATCATGATAATTATTTTTGACATTGCTGCATAAAGGTTAAAAACTTGGTTCAAACTTCTTTAAAAATTCGTTAAATGAGAAAAGTAAACAAATAGAACTCTTAATTACTTAACGTCTTGAAGAAAATTCTTTAATCATTTAATACTTTTAAAATATTTTTTTTTGTTTTCAAGTTTTGTCAAAAAAAGTCTAGAACTTCCATAAAAGATTTTAACCTACTTTGAAAAGTTATTTTTATAACAGCTGATCACTGATAGAAAGATTGCATATTTAGATTCAGAGCACTCAAGTTAGACAAAAATACTTTTCTAAATTCATTTACTTTGGAAAAATGTAGATTTTGTGGTCTAGTGTTATTCATCAAAACTTTTTCAAATCTAATGTTGAGCGATGTATAAAATTAGTATTCGATAAATTAATTTTAAAATTAAAATGGTTTGTTTCAAACTCTGTTCTTGTTTAGTTACATAATAAAAAAAAAACATTCTAAGCTTAGGGTTTTTGTATTTCAAGTTAAGAGTGTCAATACAAAAGGTTAATTGAATTGTAAATCAAAATTTACAATAAAAATATTAGTTTCAAATCGTGAACGTCATGAAGTGTCGTAGAATGAAATGTCTGAACCAAGGGTGATTTAGACTTAATTCCGCCGGAGGCGAGCAAAATTTTTTACTTGCTTGTTAACACTTATTTAAGATCAAGTTATCTGATGCTACTGCGAAAATTATACTTGAAAAAAATCTTCATGGGGGGGGGGGGGGGGGGTAAAACCCCTAAACCCCCCCCCCCTCCCCGTTCACACGGCCTTGATTTAAGGTATCAAATTCAGAGGCAGGGGTCGCCAAATGGGCCCTCCATATTGACTATTCAGTATTCACTAATTGCACATGGGAGTTTTAAGGGTCGGATAATTGATTTCAGGTGTAAAGTTTGACAAGAGGTCTTCAAAAAGGTCGTCCATAGTAATTTTTTAACGTTTTCGCAATAATTACTTGATAAGACATCACGTCGAAGCATAAATTCAATCACGAGAGTTATACAAGACAAGGAATCGATGTCCGATTTCAAACTTTCTATTAAACTTTTATTGCTGGAAGAAGGTTCTTTTCCTGATATTTAAATTTGTTTCAGATGACAGAAAAAGGGTTCGATCATTTTAACTTTTTTATGTTTCAGAAATAATTTCGTTGTTAAACATCTGAACAGGACGAAAATTTATACACCGATGATCTTTTTGACAGCCAATCATAATTTTTTTTCGAATTTCAGTTCGGAAGACAAAAAAAGGTCTATAAAAAAAATTAAATAATACTTTATGCAATTTTGTAGTGAAAATGCGTTCCAATTAGCAATCGAATTAGAGAAGTCGAATAGTGGTATTCAGCCAACGACCAAATACCGAATATTGGCCTTTTCAATTATTCGGCCAATCAAATATTCGGTTGAATATTCTGTTCAGTTTTAAATAAAAATACAATAGCGACTATTAGATTTTTCATCTATTTCCTCCATCTTAATGCCTTCCATGTTTTTGAGTCAATTATTTTCAACCAGAAGTATCACATCTTCTTCAAGTAGGGGTTTCTTTGATTTTCAAAATGTCACCAATAGCTGAAAGGACATCAGATGACTTGTCGCTTTTAGATCGTTTATCACCAAATTGGGTTCCATTGAAATCTGTGACAAAACATGTCGAAACAGGTGCCAAGCTTCATGAAATTGCTTATTCGATATGAATGGTGAATTTTAGCAATAAGTCTTCAAAATATTTGTTAAAAAAACAATTATCTTAAATCTTAAACATACGACCGGGAAACTTTGGACGAGTTTTTGATAATTATTCTCAAAAAGGGCAAATCTGAACAGATATAGGAACCATTCTGAAACATAAAAGAGGAAAAAAGAATGAAAATTATGTACTTGAAATTTAAAGTTCTCATCAAACCTTAGCAGCAGTGTGAAAATCGCATCTAAGGATCAAATAAAAATCTATGTTTATTTTTAAACTAACACTAAAAAATGTGTTTGAACGCAAAATCTATAAATTTTTAAGGAGAACTTTGTCAAAGCAATCGAATGATTCCTTTTAATTCAACCACGGTAAATGAAAAGTTCATATACCAGTATTTCGATAGCAACTTACTACCTTCTTCAGTGAACGTTTTCGATTGACGTTCACTGAAAAGGGTAGTAAGTTGCTATCGAAATACTGGTATATGAACTTTTCATTTACCGTGGTTGAATTAAGAGGAATCTTTCGATTGCTTTGATTCAGTTGAATCATTCAACCAAGTAGGCTCCCAACACAACAGAGAGAACTTTGTGTTTTTTATTTGTTTCAGAAAATAATCCGAATGAATCCAAGTAAAATCCGGAAAGTTTTAAACAATGTCTGGGTTCTCGAATTCCTAATTAGATTCAAGGACAAGCCAGGATATATTAAGAAACTTTGGAATCAAAGTAAAAATCTATCTACAGTAAAAGATGCATGGATACACCCAAGGGGGGTATATAGAAGGTGATACGATCTCCCAAACTTCAGAATCAGTTATGTTGATTGCTTCATTGCGTTTGTTTACTTTTAGTCCATAGAACATTTTAACACACTGCTAATTTGTAAACAAAGATAACGAGCATCGCCCCACTTCACCGCACTCTCCACGCCTACTTTTTGTAAAAGTCAGAGAACCTAGTTATTTAGTGACCTTGGCTGCACCTAAAATGTTTTACTTAAACCAAAAATTTTAGATGATTCTATAGTATTATAAAATTTACTTTTGAACATTTTATAAATTTTTTGCCTATTCGGCAGAATACCTAGATTAAATATTCAGTGAGCCGAATATTCGGCTTAAAACCGTTTTTGGGCGGTATTCGGTACATCTCTAATTCAAACACAATCTCCTCAGCATTATAGCTATAAGCGAAACGATGTTCGTACGGGATCAGCTTGTACTAAAATAAATTCTTAAATAAATTAATACCAATGTTGATTTCAAAATGTTTTGTTTTTTTGGGCTTATCCTGATGAGTTTCTTCAAAACTTTTTTAAAACACACTTCCCAAAAATTTGTTCTGTTACAGTGTTGCCAGGGGTAAATACGATTTATTTTTGAATCATTTTTTCCAAAAAATATTTTAAACAAATGTCACGGTCCTGGAGGAACGCCTTAGAGTTACCCAATTGAGCGAAAATATTGTCAAAATAGTTTCTTCGCCGATTTAATCAAGATTGGGGGTTTGGACAACCCTATTGTTTCATTTCCATCGAACATGTAACGATTATTTTGTTTGTTTTAATCATTTTAATAAACTATCTGATATTTGATTCATCATGAGCCTCATCATCGAACAAATTCACTAACAAGTTTCGTTCAAGATCAACTTAGGAGTTTAAGCTTATTCTTCCTTTTCCAAAGCACACCCATAAATCATCGCAGTTTTTCACACGACTGCTGGCTTCAATTTCCTCCCGCGGTGGATTAGAGCGAAAATATTTGAACACCACGTCCCGAAGGTCGTCACCCAATCTGAAATGAACAGTTTCAGCAATTTAGAAAAATATTTTGTACAACAATTTTCAAAAGCTAACCTCACTTCAGTGGCATTGCCTATCGCTGGAAAATGTTCGAAATCATTAGAAAGATTAGAAGGAACAACCACATAATAATAATCATTAGAAATCAAACCGCTGATACTAGTTTGATTCGTTACATCCACTACTTTAACCTGCCTTATGCGGTCATCTTTCTCCCGTTTTGGATTGAAAGTGAACGTAAGGCCCGAGACTTGCATGCAATTAAACTGCTCCTCATCTGCTGGGTTGACAGATTGTTCCAGAACGTTCCACAAATCTTCTCCCTTGAGACGAACCAATGATAACGGTGATGATTCGGGAATCGCTGCCATTATCTGTGCGATTGAAACATCTGAAAATTTAAGGCGTGAATAAAGTTCCAAAGATTTGATCTTTTACGGGGAAACACCTACTTCCCTCAGGTATTGATTGATGGAAATATGCTCCAGGGATCATTGCAGATGGTTTGAAGGTGGAATTCGAAAACTGTAAAACGAACAATTTCAACTTCAAAACTTAAATAGATAATTACCCCTTCTCACATGATCTGCCATAGCATCTGCTACAAAATCACCCAAGTTGCACTCCCGAATGCGACAGAAAGAATAATCTAAATTAACTTCCGATAGTCCCTGGCCTTGCGATTGTAAATCTTCGACGGTTTTTGCCCAACCTTGCATCAAATTCTCAACGTCCGGCTGAGGTTTGATACTGTTATTAACGTAAACCGGGAAGCCTTCCCAAAACTTAACCCGACTATGGTGGTCAAAATAAACTGTCAAACGGCCAACGTACTTCCCGAATGCCTTTGCTTGGATGATTGGGATCTGAAATTGGTGAAACTAGGTTTATTCAAAATTGAGAATAATATCTGTAAATTACTCATACTAACAGTTCTATCTTTGCCATTTTTCTCAATGACGACCTCAGTCGGGTAATCTCCATCTATTTTATCGTTTTTGTCATACGGTGCGCCGGAATTTTCCGGAAACAGAAACGACTGGGAATGACCTCCGACTATAAGATCGAGGTTTCTGCCGGCTTCCTTGGCTATCCTTCTGTCCACTTCCAGCCCACACGATGATAGGACAATGATTATTCTCACATCAGTCTGAATCAATCGACTTGCGTAATGTTGGACCGATTTTACGGCATCCGTTATTTCAACTTTACCGTTTAACTTTTCACTCTTCAATGGGTTAACAGAATTCAATGGATTGAACAGTAGAAGTAACATAGAAAAATACTCACATTGATTTGATCATTCGCTACTCCAATGAATGCAACTTTTCTGCCACCAACAACTACTGTTTGAACATCCGGAACATTGTCCAGACCTTTGATTTTCTTAACGTTTGAAAGCACATAGGGTATATCGTGTTGCCCCAGTTGTTTCAAGAAGGGAAGCAAGTCATCAAATCCGTCCGCAAGTTCTGACTCCCCAAGAGTCTAAATAAAAATAACTAATAAATCTTTTTCTCTTGGCATAAATAAGGCGCTCTTACCATGACTGTAGTATTAAGTGACTTAACAAACTCAATCGCAGTCTGTTGTTTCATAAAATTGTACCAATGGCTGCCGAAAAAGTTCCCCCCAGTATTCAGGACAATCGGATTGTCTGTCCGGTACCGATTTCGTAGATCCTGCACCACCGAATGAATCCGAGCAAATCCTGCAATGCATTGGCCAGCTTCCTTTTCGACGGCCGTACAATCTTCCGATTGAGTGTTTGTCTCATCAAATCTGGAAAATAAATTTAATTCGAAAGATTAAGAAAAAAAAACAACAATTGATAATTTTTAGTGTTTTCAAGTTTTACCTGGAATGGAAATCGTTGAAATGAATAATTGTCAATGAATAAAAGTTCAGTAAATATTTACGCTCATTGGGTAAATTATCCTTCGCATTCGTAAATCCTTGATACAAAAATAATAAAACTAGATACAGTAGATTTTTGCTCATTCTGACCAGCACGTCTCTCAATCGATTTGACCAGTAAGAAGACAGGAACAGAATGAATGAATTAGCAATTGATTGCAAAAATAATTAGCACGTGCATCAGCAATTGAATCAATAACTTGCATCAATCTCCAGATGAGTGAACGATTGGTTGACCAATCAACAGTTTCTCAAACCTTTAAGTAATCCATAATCTGTGGGTTCTTATTCAGCTTCAAATTAGTGAATAAAAACTAAAGGGTGTCCACGATGAAATTGCCACACACAAAATTGGTTCGAAAAATTTGAGTTTTCATCCGATTGCCATCAATTTTTCAGGGATTGAAAAATAACTATTAAACTTAATTCTACATTTTACTCGTATTTTATTTACAGTCCATACGCAAATACCCGCACCTTGGCCTTAACCATGGCTCTAAGATTCTGCACAACTTACTTACTTACTTAATGATCCCGCGCCGATCCTCCGGTACATAGGGCTGTGGTAAAAGACCTCCACTGTTGACGATCCGCAGCCAGCGTCTTCACTTGGTCCCAGTCAAGATTCTCGTCGACAGTTCGGATTTCAGCGGCTAGGCTTCGCCGCCACGAGTTTCTGGGTCTGCCTCTTCTTCGATGACCTTCTGGATTCCAATCTAGCGCCTCTCTGCAAATCTCGTTTTCATCTCTTCGCAGCGTGTGCCCAATCCATCTCCACTTACGTTCCCGAATCTCGATTTCTAGCGGCCTTTGATGACACCGGCGATGTAGTTCCTCATTCGAGATCCAGTTGCCAGGCCACCAAGCGCGGATGATATTCCGCAGGCAGCGGTTTACAAATACTTGCAGTTTTCGCGTCGTTACCGCATATGTGCACCAAGTTTCGCACCCGTACAGCAATACGGATTTGACGTTTGAGTTGAAGATACGGATTTTTGTTCGTAGAGAGATCTGGCGTGACCGCCAGATGTTTCGGAGACTCGCAAACGCAAATCGGGCCTTTCTGATCCGGGTTTCGATGTCTTTTCTGGTACCACCATCAGGCGTTATCTGGCTACCAAGATACTGGAAGCACTCCACTTTCTCAACTTGTTGCCCAGCTACCATGAAACTGGAGGGATTTCCTGTGTTGATCTCCATCGACTTGGTCTTTCCGACATTGACTTTGAGACCTGCTGCCTTGGAACTTTCGGTGAGGTCGTCGAGTTTGCTCTGCATATCTGGTTGTGTTCGGGCGAGCAAAACAATATCGTCAGCCAGGTCAAGGTCGTTCAGTTGCTCCATTGTTGATGGATTCCACGGCAATCCTCGGTTCGGTTCACAGTCAATCGATCCAATCAGAATCTCATCCATTACGATTAGAAAAAGTAGCGGCGATAGAATACATCCTTGTCTCACTCCAGCAGTTACCGGGATTGGTTCGGACAAGACACCGTCGTGCAAGACCTTGCACGAAAATGCCTCGTACTGTGCTTCGATGAGATGGACTAGTTTCTCTGGGACCCCTCGTCGCCTTAGAGTCGCCCAGATGTTTTCATGGTTAAGTCGGTCGAATGCTTTTTCGAAATCAACAAACACCAGCAGAAGAGAGTCCTGGAATTCGTTGATTTGTTCCAGTATTATTCGTAGCGTTGTGATGTGGTCCACACATGATCGTTCGGATCGGAATCCAGCTTGTTGCCGTCGGAGTGTAGCGTCGATTTTCTCCTGGATCCTGTTCAGGATCACTTTGCAGAGTACTTTGAGGGTTGTACAGATCAACGTTATGCCTCGCCAGTTACCGCACTCTGTCAGGTCTCCTTTCTTCGGGACCTTTACGAGGATACCCTGCATCCAGTCGGCCGGGAATGTTGCAGTATCCCAGATGTCAGCGAAAAGACGGTGCAACATTTGTGCTGATAGGGCAGGGTCGGCTTTCAGCATTTCAGCAGGGATGCAATCGATCCCAGGTGCTTTGTTGGATTTCATGTTTTTGATTGCCGCTTCTATTTCAGCCAGCGAGGGCGCTTCCGAGTTGACGCCATTAATGCGACTTACTGTTGGCGCTTCGAGCTGCGGGTTCTGTTGGCCATCGCTATTCGTGACTCGGAAGAGTTGTTCGAAGTGCTCAGTCCATCGTTTGAGCTGATCTGTTCGATCGGTCAATAACTGACCTGCTCGGTCTTTCAGCGGCATTCTTGCATTAGTCCTTGCACCACTGAGGCGGCGAGAAATGTCATAAAGTAATCGGATATCTCCATTGGCGGCGGCTCTTTCCTTCTCTTCAGCTAGGGAGTTTGTCCAGGCTCTCTTGTCTCGTCTACAAGCTCGTTTAACTGCCTTTTCCAGCTCCGCATATCGTAAGCGGGCGGCTGCTTTGGCTGACCCGGTACATGCCTGCTCAATTCCGACTTTTGCCTTTCTCCAATCATCAACCATCCTCCAAGTTTCATTCGACATCCATTCACTCCTTCTTCCACAAACTTTACCGAGAGTACCATGGCTCGTCGTGTTAAAGGCATTCTTGATTCCACACCACTGTTCTTCGACTGTTCCGTCTGTCGGCAGCTCCGAGGCTCGGGATTCTAGCTGTTCAACGTATGCCCTTTTCACCTATGGATTATCCAACCGGCGGACGTCGTATCGACACCCGACTTTCTCCTCGCGCCGTTGGACACGCGCAACTCTCAGTCGTATCTCGCCAAGGACGAGGTGATGGTCAGATGCAATGTCTGCGCTTCGTTTGTTGAGGACATCAAGAAGGCTCCTTCTCCATTTTCGGCTGATGCAGATGTGGTCAATTTGATTTTCTGTTCGGCCATCTCGGGATACCCAAGTGACCTTATGTGCTGGTCGATGGGGGAAGAGCGATCCGCCGATCACCATGTTGTTGTTGCCACAAAATTCTACAAACAGCTCTCCGTTTTCGCTCATCTGTCCTAGGCCATGGCGCCCCATGATGCGCTCAAGGTCCTGATTATCGGAGCCAATCTTTGCGTTGAAGTCGCCCAAATGGATTTGAATGTCACCCTTCGGAATTCTCTCAACCACGCTGTTCAATTGACTGTAAAACTGCTCTTTCTCCTGCAAGTCGGCAACGTCAGTTGGCGCATAACACTGGACCATTGTAAGGTTTCTAACCCGTGTTCTGAATCTGGCTACGATTATTCTTTCGTTTATCGGTTCCCATCTAATGAGGGCCGCGTAGGCCTGCGGGCTTAACAGGAAACCAACTCCTCGTTCCCGAGTAGCATGTTCTCCTCGTATGCCAGAGTAAAGCAGGACTTGCCCGGATTGTGTCTTGTGTTCTCCAGTATTAGGCCAACGGACTTCGCTCAGTCCCAGAATTTCAAGCTTGAGGCGGCTAGCCTCTCTAGCAAGTTGTTCCAGTTTGCCTTGTTGGGCAAGGGTTAAAACATTCCAAGTTCCAATTCGTGTCCGTGTTTTCATGCTAAAAGTCGTCGCCAAAGTTCCAGATCGGTCATTTCTTTCGGATTCCGTAACAATTTTAAATCGGGAGCAGTAGGTTGTTAGCCTAAAGTCCCTATCCCGCGATGGGGCTGCCATCTTGGACTTAGCTGGCGGGAGCCGCATTTCATAAATTCAGCCGCTTGCTGCAAGACAGACGCTGTTTGAGCCGCCCCTGACCTGGAGAACAGACGCTCGGTTGTTGTTGCACGCCGCCCCTGACCTGGGGAACAGACGCGTGCGGCCACCTTCTCAGTCTGCATGCGACCAAAGCATCCACCGGGGTTGGGTACCCGATCTCCGCTTAGGTTACTCGCATCCCAGCCGGCACCGCGGGGAGGTAGAGATAGGAGTTGTGAATAAGAGGTGATATGACCACTATGGGGTCTCGTGTTGCACATTATCCACCGTTTACCAGCCGCACAACCTGTACATCTGCACAACCTGTAAATCAACCGTTTTTTGAATGTAAACCCATACTTTCTTCAGTTCTTCGACTGTCTTCACTACCTTAGGTCACTCAAGAAGGTGCTCCTTCATAATCGTTCAGTACTTCTCGATAGGTCGGAGCTCCGAAGTGTTGGGAGGGTTAAACATTTTCGACACGAAATTGACCTTGTTGTCTGCATACCTATTCAGCACTTCCTTGGAGTAGTGGCATGAGTAGGGTTACCATACGTAGGTTCTCTTTTAGGAGTACATGTACACTTTTTCGATCGAAAACGGCCGTACTCTTCTGGGGAGGAGTAGGCGATGCCTTTTGTCAATCGCACGCGTTTTTCTGTCCGTCCTCGAAAAATTTCGAAAAATGTTAAATTTTACATCGTAAAATAGATTAGAATATGTAAAAAAGTGTTTTGAAGTGATGGCTGGCCAACCGGGTGGCTGCGTAAGCGCGTGATGGATTGATTTTTGTTGCTGGGTAAAATTGTAGCATTTACACTAGCCTACATCAGTTTGAGCACCACTGTAAGAACACTCAGAGCTAGGTTGAGAAGAACAATAGATTCCCTCGTGATCTAGTGGATAAATTTTTTGAATCCACTAGATGAAAAGGCATAAAAGAGATCGCAATTGGCCGCACGTGATCATTGCGTTTTGAGTTGGTGATGTTGGCACACACAGAAGCCGAGCTCTCAATTTTGAAGTGGAGGTCCACCACAATCTGCGGGATGATCATCGATAGTGATCGTGATTGCTGGATATTCCAGATGAGACCGTTTAACGAGATCGGCCATGTTCACAGCCATCAGAATGTTTTAGAAAGAGCTCGAAAAGAAAGCGATCACGATCATCTTCAGCACAACGATCAGTCAGACGATGTACTTGTACTTGTAAGTTCGGTGCAGTGGTTGATTTTGCTGTTTTTTTTTTAATGTGGATCGCGATCATCTCCAGGAAACCATCGGCCTTTTATCCTTCCCGCTGGATTTCATCGTTTGGGACTCGGACTCGAATGGAAGAGATCGATGCCGTCAAGTTAAGGACTAATGCCGAAAAGGTCACGAAATGTGTTAAGACAATTCAGCCAGCTAGTTTTAAGTGTTTTTTTTTTTGCAATACATCGTTGTTATATTTTGATATTTTCTAAAGATTTTCGTGTGAAGTTTTGTGCTGAGCAAGTGTTCCATCAAGAACATGCTGCGGACCCACGACTTCCCGCTAACAGCCGGGCAAGGAAAGGTTTGTTGACAAATTCCTCACGGAATTTGGCGCGAAAGCCAACATTTTGCTCTGGACCTTGCCATCGGAAAATGGATCTTCTTTCCGACCAAAAAACGTTACAAAATTCGGGTTCTGGAGGAAACGCGCTTAATGTGAGGAGGAGTGTCCGCAAAATTCAAAATAGAGAAAAATTAAAAAAAAAAACGTTTTAACAATAAGTGAATTGAATTGTGCATCCAAATTTACCGGATTGTATCGAAAACAAACGGGGAGAAAATTGTGCTCGAGGTTTTCAACCGATTTCTCAGGTATCTGAATTATTTTGCAGCATATGAGATCGAAGCTAAGAAGTTTTTGAATTATTTTTATTGATTTTTAATTAATTTTATGTTAGTTCTGCAACCCAACCTTCGGGTAGTGGTCATATCACCTCTTGTCTGCAACTCCGATTCTTTACCTCCCCGTGGTGCTAGCTGGGGTGCGAGCAACCTTAGCGGAGATCGGGTACCCAACCCCGGTGGATGCTTTGGTCGCATGCAGACTGAGTCAGGGGGCTTCGTACGCGTCTGTTCTCCATGTCAGGGGCGGCGTGCGGAGTGCAACAACGTGTTGGTGGTGTTCGGGACCCAATTTAGCAATTAATTTAATTGTTGCCCCTAAATGTATGCACCAAAAAAGTTCTTTTTTTGATTAAGGTACACCGGGGTAAGTGGGGACGGTTTTTCGTATAGTTCAACTTTAAAAAATCATTAAAAAATCAGCAGTGGGTCAATTTTGATAAAACCGCGTTCAATGTGATGCAGAACATGTTGTTCGCAAGTGCTGAAGAGATGAGTTTGATAGACGCAAAGCGAAAAAAGTTATCACGTAAATTGTAATGGACGGCTGGTGTCTTCACTTACCCCGCTTTATGGGGTAAGTGGGGACGGTAAATTTTCTTTTTGATTTCTCACGAAATTTTCAACAATTTTGTGTTTTTTTGGTTGAATACGTTACTTTATTGCTCGAATTCAATGATTATTGTGTGTAATCCGATATTATCGAAAATATATATGTACTTATTCAAAAAAAAAAAACAAGTACTTTTCCCAACTTTTCATGATCTGCATGCTAAATAAAGCTAATTTGTATTGAATGAAGGAGAGAAAATTGAAAAAATGTGTAAACATCAAGTATGTATAAAGCCGTCCCCACTTACCCCAGGTAGGGTTTGAAGACAAAATTTTAGATTTTTGCAAATAAACCCATTTTTCTCAATTTTTAACCGTCGTTTCTTTTCCTAAATGGTTGTTTCGAATGTAAGGATTGTTTCAATGTAGAGTTTTTCGTCAAGAGCCAGCTAGTTTACGAGAAATTTGCGATTGAAAAAGATGCACATCAACTCTACATCGTAGTTAAAAATAGAAAATTTACAAAAAGTCACCGTAAACATCCGCAATTGTCGGAACCGTATCTCTTTTACAGTTATTGGATAGATTACAAGTAAATTAAACATTCTGCATTAAAAGTTTGAAAAAATAGTTCACAGTATTGTTTTAATAGCCACCGTCCCCACTTACCCCGGTGTACCTTATAAATGTTTTTAAAAGAAAACGTTAAAAAGCAAAGTAAAATTTATAAACTAGCATTTGTAAATAAAATTTGTATCCTTCATGATCAAGAAAACTCGTAAAAACCGTCGATCAATGTTACACCAATGAATCAGATTCAAAACAGAGACGAAATCGATTTTTAAATCAAATTAAAAATAGTTTAATAAATTTCTGCAACCATGTTTAGGTTCATAGGAATCCAGTACTAGTTTTAAAAATATGAAACATGCCACATTCCCATTAACAAAAAAATAATTGAAAAATATTGAAAAAAACTGATCAATATTACCCCGGATTACGATACCAGTAACCTTCATAAAAACTAATGAAAGAAATAAGAATCAAAATCGACAAAGCAATTGAATTAAATCGCAATGGCGAACCACAGCAGCATTCCAATCAAAAACCCCGAGAATTAATTCCAAGTGGGTTTCGGTTTCGTGTCTTTGATTGTTGTCGTCGTTGTCATCTCCAATGCTGGCTTCGGAGAATGACCCTTGAAAAAAGACATTGCACCTCCAATAAAACCATCATCCGACACAAACAAAATAAAACACGATTAAGCGCATTCGTTGTGTGGTTTCGGTCGTTTTGGTTTCTCCATTTTGCCTCCTTTGCCCAGATGATAAGGTTAGGTATGGTGTTGTATTTAATTTTCATCAACCATCTTTGCTGCTCCTCGAAAAAGCCACAACTCCAAAGAGAGAGGCCACTTGGGGGAAAATTCAAACCAACCAACATTGCAACCGAGGCATTTTTTTCTCCTTTGCCCACTACCCATCAGTGAAGTGGAAATCCTCCGTGGAAATCACTTATATTTTAATTTCCGCTCGTTTACTTTTGGTTATGTTTTTCCTTCTTCTTCGCCTTTCGATGTTTCCTTTCCTCAGGAAGGTGAGCTCTTTGAAATGCTAATATGTATAAGAAGGCGGTCGAACTTTTCTTCTACTCTACTACACTCCAAGAGCAAACCATCAATTATTGTGAAAGTATCAAAGAATCAATTTTTCATTCCGCTTTTCGGCTTCTATTCAATGCGAAAAGAGAGAATCAGAGGTTTGTTTGTCTGCTCGAAGATGAATATCGTAATCATACAGATGTTGATGCCAACAACAGCACATTGAGAAAACATTCCACATCCTCCTCTTAACTAGATCGAATCCTTTGAGGTTAATGAAAGGGAAGGATTGTTTACCAAACAACAAGAAGAAGTCACTGACGTGTATCATTTTTGGGAGCCCACCGGAAATTGAAATCGACCCCTTTTTTTCTCATCAGGCCGATTGATACGAATCGATGAAATCGAAACATGCTTTTTTTGCTTGCACATGTGTTTTGGTAAATGGTTCTCAATCATATGTTTGAAGGTTTGATTGGAAAATAATACAAAAACATCCTTGAAAGGGTTTATTTTTGAATATTTTGGTCTTTTTCTCTTCGAAAAGCTCTTGAAAGTTTCAGTGAAATTAAATGTCAATTAAGGCGGATGCTGAAATAAAAGTGATGCTGCTGTTGACATCTCGTTTAAAATGTTTAAAATAGATTACTAAAAAATCCTTCTCAAAACAAAAGTTCATAAAAAATATTGAGACATTATCTGAAAATTTCTAATTTTTTTTTTGGAACTCCAGTCCAAAATGATATATTATAAATCTATTTTAAACAAAGTAATTCAAGAAACTAGGTTAGTTTTTTTTCGGTGAAGTTTGATGATAAAGTAATACAGAACATCCTTTCAAACTTTCAAATTTCCTCTATTCAACTCAGTTTAGGGCTAAATTAAAGTAACGACACTGTTGAAGACTCGATTAAAAATGGTTTCTGGAAATACATTTCTTAATAAATACATCTTCAATAAAACATGATGAAACACTATATAACGATACTTTCAAATATCCTACAAAACACGTAAACTATCTGTTCGTTACATCGAAAAAGTTTACGAAAGCGCGCCATCTGGTTGTGGGTAACACCTGTTCGAGAATTCATCGTACCCCTCGTCCGTCAACGCTCGATCAACGAATCAAGGAGAAACGCAAAAATATTGTAAAACGGGCTGCACTTCCGCCAAAGAGATTATAAAAGGAAGAAGGTGACAGCCCGAATTTCCTCTTTGCTCTGATTGGCCAGCGAGACATCAACAATCATCAGTTGTTTACTTTTGGATCAAGTGTATCATTATAAGTTAAATTGTGTAAGAAAAGTTAGTAATTTAAAGAACATTGAAGTTTTGGATTAATAAATAAGTAGTACCAAAGAGAATAAAGTGAAAATTAATTAAAAACTGGACTTACCTGTGAGTGCGCTACCTAGAAAGAAAGTTTAAAAAGAAATTACTTACCTGGACTCTGGAACGTGTACCTGTGGAAGAAACTATACTTACCTGGGAATCTGGAACGTGATTGAATCTAAAGTGAGTGCATTAATCTACTGCTACCTGCTCTTGCTATCGACATATGGTCCTTCGAACCGGATGCACGTCGAAACTCCGTGCATTAATCATCTGAACGCCGTCATCCTCACCTGGCAAGAATCACGTGTCTGGAACCGAGCAATTTCTATCATCTGCACGAGTCCTCAAGGCGATTCTGCTGTTATTCTAATTTACAAGGCATAGAATTGCCTTAAAAAGGTAATTACCATTCCAACCCCTTTACTTTTCCACGTTTTGTGCTACCTGGTCGCTTTTTGCAGCCCACGATGTCCAACGATCGTCGTCTCAAAAACCTAAGGACCCGGCACAGAAGTTTGCTGGCATCCTTCTCTAACATCCGGGCATTCGTTGAAACCTACGACGAAGAACAACACGAATGCCAAGTTGCTGGTCGTCTGGAGCACCTGGTGTCGCTTTGGAATGATTTCAACGGAGTGCAAGCGGAGTTAGAAACTCTAGATGAAGCTGAGATCGACAACCATTTGAAGCAACGCATCGAGTTCGAATCTTCCTTTTTCGAAGTGAAGGGATTCTTATTATCGAAAAATAAACATACTCCGTCGTCGCCAGCATCGTCATCCTCTCATTCTGCGCCTCATAGCCCTGCTTGGTCGTCACACGTAAGACTACCCGACGTGAAACTTCCGGTCTTCAGCGGTAGCATCGACAGTTGGCTCAATTTTCATGACTTGTTCGTCTCGCTGGTCCACTCTTCTCACGAACTGTCTAATATACAAAAATTCTATTACCTCCGCTCTTCGCTAAGTGGAGAAGCCTTGAAGCTGATCCAAACAATCAACATCAGCGCAAACAACTACATCGTCGCTTGGACCCTTTTGGTTGAGCACTATCAGAAGCCTGCACGGTTGAAGCAATCGTATGTGGATTCCTTGTTCGAGTTTTCTACTTTGAAGCGTGAATCATCTACGGAACTGCGTTTTCTTGTCGAAAGGTTTGAAGCAAATGTGAAAGTCCTTAAGCAACTGGGGGAGAAAACGCAATTTTGGGACATCCTTTTGATAAGAATGCTTAGCATCAGACTCGACCCGACTACGAGACGTGACTGGGAAGAACACTCATCGACTCTATCGACAGTTACTTTCCACGACCTCACTGAATTCATCCAGCGACGTGCCAGTGTCCTTGAAGCCCTTTCGAAAAACGTAGAACCAGTATCGAACAATGTCGTCAAGAAACCTCCTACGCGCGTGATCGCCAGCCATGGAGCAAATCAATCCAATTTCCGAAAGTGTGTAGTTTGTTCCGACCACCATCCGCTATATTTATGCTCGACCTTTTCAAAGTTTAGTCTCGAAGAGAAGGAGAGGGAAGTCCGCCAACATCAGCTGTGTCGAAACTGTCTCAGAAAGGGCCACCAGGTTAAGGATTGTTCTTCAACAAGTGCCTGCAGATACTGCCGAAACCGTCACCACTCGCAACTTTGTTCTACTGGAATCTCCAAGACTTCCGACACAACGAAGCAACGACAACCAACTACTTCTTCGAACCCACCGCCGTCAGTGTCACTCCCTGCTGCTTCAACCGAGGCTCCATGTTTCACAACATCCAAAAACAACCGCAAAACTATTCTCCTGGCAACTGCATTACTCACCCTCGTCGATGACAACGGAACAGAGCACGTAGCCCGAGCACTTCTCGACTCCGGAAGTGAATCTTTCGCAATCTTTCTCTCAGCTGATCAAGGTCCATCGCCAAAAGCTGAACTGTCCCATCGTCGGAATCGGCCAGTCCACAACGCAAGCTCGCTTCAAAATTCGTTCTTCTATTCGCTCCCGTGTGTGCCAGTACTCCGCCACATTAGACTTTCTTGTGTTGCCAAAGGTTACTGTAGATCTCCCATCAACCGAAATAAACGCATCATCGTTGAAGATTCCACCTGGAATAGAGCTAGCCGATCCGTCCTTCCACAAAACCAGTCGAATCGATATGATTTTAGGCGCAGAAATCTTTTTTGAGCTGTTCGAAACCTCCGGAAGAATCAATCTTGGTGATGGCCAACCAACGCTCATCAATTCTGTCTTCGGCTGGGTTGTCTCGGGTGAGTGCGAACAACTTTCACCAACCCGACCAATTGTGGCAAATCTTGCAACGTTCAGTGATCTCAACAATCTCATGGAGCGGTTTTGGTCAATTGAAGACGACAGCTCCTCGCCAAGCTACTCCGTCGAAGAAGCAGCTTGCGAAACTCACTTTCAGCAGAACGTCAGGCGCACTCCAGAAGGCCGATACTGCGTCCGTTTACCCGTCAAGAATAACGTCCTCGATAATCTCAGCGACAATCGCCGAACTGCTCTGCGACGCTTCCACATGCTCGAGAACAAGCTCAACCGCGACGAGGGTCTTAAGCAGCAATACGACAGCTTCATGAAGGAGTACGAATCACTGGGCCACATGCAGAAGGTATTCGACTACGAGCAACCACCTACACCTTGCTATCATTTACCCCATCACGCTGTTATCCGTGAAGACAGCACCACGACGAAAGTACGCGTTGTCTTTGACGCATCATGCAAAACTCCCAGTGGCCCTTCCCTAAACAACGCTCTAATGGTCGGACCCATCGTACAGCAAGACCTACGCTCTATTATCATGCGCTCCAGAATCCGGCCGATCATGCTGCTAGCTGACATCAAGCAGATGTACAGACAAATTCTCGTCGACGAAGGTGACACCCCCTTGCAGCGAATAGTGTGGCGAACCTCACCCGAGGCACCAATGCAGACCTACGAACTGAAGACCGTGACGTATGGGACAGCGAGCGCTCCCTACTTGGCTACAAGAGTACTGCAACAGCTGGCAGAGGATGAACATGATAGGTTCCCCCTAGCAGCGAAAGTTCTCAGAAGGGACTTCTACGTCGACGATCTTTTCTCTGGGGCCGATTCTATCCAAGACGCCATCAATCTCCAAAACCAGCTTGACCAGTTACTTCGCAAGGGATGCCTCGAGCTTCGCAAATGGGCTTCCAACGTAGCTGCTGTTCTTAAGGATGTCTCTCCAGAAAACCGGGCGGTCCAATCTTCTGTAGATCTCGACCGAGATCAGTGCCTGAAAACGCTTGGCTTACACTGGGAGCCAGCACCGGATCACCTACGCTACCGAATCAACCTCCCCGAGTCTCCACCGGAACAACCGTTGACCAAACGCATCGCACTTTCACATATTGCTCGCCTTTTCGATCCCCTCGGACTGCTGGGTCCAGTAGTCACTTCCGCCAAGCTTTTTATGCAAGCCCTGTGGGGCTTGAAAAACGACGACGGTAGATGCTGGGACTGGGACCAAGAACTTCCGTCTGCGGCCACATCATTTTGGAAATCGTACCACTCCCAACTTATCCTACTTAACGAACTTCGAATAGAACGTTGCATTTTGCATTCAAATCCAACCTCAGTGCAACTTCATATCTTCTCCGACGCTTCTGAGCGTGCATACGGCGCATGCGCTTATGTTCGTTCCACCGATTCTTCAGACCTCGTAAAAGTTGCACTTCTAACAGCTCGATCAAAAGTCGCACCCCTGTATCGTCAAAGTATCCCACGTCTCGAGCTCTGTGGTGCACTTATTGCCGCCGAACTTTACAAGAAAGTCATGCTATCGCTTCAGCTTCAACCAGAAACCTTCTTTTGGGTCGATTCAACGACGGTCCTCCACTGGCTCAAATCTGCTCCATCATCCTGGGTGACCTTCGTAGCGAACCGGGTGTCGAAGATACAACTCGCCACCGAGAATTGCTCCTGGAACCACGTTCCAGGATATGAAAACCCAGCAGACCTTCTATCACGCGGCACGACAGCTGAAACTCTCCTCCAGTCCGACCTGTGGTGGCATGGGCCTGATTGGTTAAAATGCGGCGCAGATAAATGGCCAACTCAACAACACATCAGCCAATACAATTCTGAAGTCCTCCAAGAAGCACGAAAAACACCAATATCTGTCATCACTGCAACTTCTACGGAGTCCTTCATCAACGATCTTACTGAGCGGTTTTCCTCATTTCGCCGAATGGTAAACACCATCGCTTACTGTGGGCGATTAAAACTCAAGAAAGCCGATCGTCCTAGCAGCACAATACTGTCTTGTGAGGAAACCGAAGCATCCGAAAACGCACTCATCTCACTTGTCCAACAGCAGGAGTTCAGCAGCGAATGGTCAAATCTACAACAAGGCAAACCTGTCCCAACAAAGTCCCGCCTCAAATGGTTCCATCCGTTTCTGTCTGAATCTCGAGTCATTCGGATTGGGGGCAGGCTCAGTCATGCAACGTTACCCTACAACACCAGACATCAAATCCTGCTACCAGGCACACACCGTTTTTCCCAGCTCCTAGTTCAACATCACCACGCGAAACATCTACACGCTGCACCGCAGCTTCTCATCAGCTTGCTTCGAACCCAGTATTGGATAATAGGGGCCAGGGACTTAGCGAAGCGTGTCGTACATGCCTGCGTGATTTGCTTCAGAGCCCGTCCAAAACAACTAGAGCAGTTCATGGGGGATTTACCAGCCAATCGTGTGAACATGGCCCGTCCGTTTGCGATCACCGGCATCGATTATTGGGGACCCATCCAGATCCAACCATCTCATCGTCGTGCTGCTCCTAGGAAAGTCTATGTGGCAGTCTTCGTATGCTTCTGTACGAAAGCTGTCCACATTGAACTTGTCTCTGACCTCACCGCTGCCAAGTTCATACAAGCTTTACAGCGGTTCGTCTCTCGTCGTGGGTTGTGCTCTGAAATTTACAGTGACAACGGTCGTAATTTCGTCGGAGCTGCTAACGAATTACGGCAAATAGTTCGCAGCAAGGAGCACCAAAAAGCGCTGGCGGAGGAATGCACCAACAACGGTATTAGGTGGCACTTTAACCCACCTAAGGCTTCGCACTTTGGTGGTCTATGGGAGGCCGCAATCGCTTCAGCTCAAAAACACTTTCTTCGTGTCATTGGAAATCACACTCTGCCGTATGACGAAATGGAAACTCTTTTAGCGCAAATTGAGAGTTGCCTAAATTCCCGACCGATATCATCATTAAGTGATGATCCATCCGACTTCGATCCTCTGACACCGGGGCACTTTTTAGTTGGTGGCGCCTTAAAAGCAGTTCCTCAATTAGAGCTGTCCTCCATTCCCTACAATCGGCTCAACAATTGGCATCGCACACAAAAGCTCCTACAGGACATTTGGAAGCGCTGGCAACTTGAGTACGTGTCAACTCTCCAACAGCGTTCGAAATGGTACAAGCCGCCCGTCATCATCCAAAAAGGTTGCCTGGCACTTCTTAAGGATGAAAACACACCGCCGATGAGCTGGAAGCTGGCTCGAATCACCGATCTGCATCCCGGACCAGACGGAATAACGAGAGTCGTATCACTTCGCACATCCAACAGCATCTTTACTCGACCGGTGGCAAAAATCTGCTTGCTACCTATAGAACCACCATCAGCTGGAACAACTTCTCCGCCAACTAGCAACGAAACTCCTGATTCTCCGATGAAAGGCAGCAACTAAACACGGGCTAACACAACCTACCTGAAATTAAGAAAATACAAGGCATTTTCTAATATTGGAAAAGGTGAGAACCAGTCCAAATTAGCTAATTTTCATCCTCGCAGGTCTACGCTATGTTTGTTTTTATCTTGTTTCAAGCAACATCATCGAGTTATTGACGTTCGACATCAAAACAACCCAATTTCATCGACAAATCCGAGGGATAGACCACTAGCTGAAAAGGTTTCATCGACAATCTGTCAGAAATGAACATTTCTGAAGGGGCCAGCATGTTCGTTACATCGAAAAAGTTTACGAAAGCGCGCCATCTGGTTGTGGGTAA
Organism: Uranotaenia lowii; assembly: GCF_029784155.1. NCBI lineage: Eukaryota > Metazoa > Arthropoda > Insecta > Diptera > Culicidae > Uranotaenia > Uranotaenia lowii. The sequence continues at coordinate 365,845,898 of NC_073693.1, forward strand.
CACCTGTTCGAGAATTCATCGTACCCCTCGTCCGTCAACGCTCGATCAACGAATCAAGGAGAAACGCAAAAATATTGTAAAACGGGCTGCACTTCCGCCAAAGAGATTATAAAAGGAAGAAGGTGACAGCCCGAATTTCCTCTTTGCTCTGATTGGCCAGCGAGACATCAACAATCATCAGTTGTTTACTTTTGGATCAAGTGTATCATTATAAGTTAAATTGTGTAAGAAAAGTTAGTAATTTAAAGAACATTGAAGTTTTGGATTAATAAATAAGTAGTACCGAAGAGAATAAAGTGAAAATTAATTAAAAACTGGACTTACCTGTGAGTGCGCTACCTAGAAAGAAAGTTTAAAAAGAAATTACTTACCTGGACTCTGGAACGTGTACCTGTGGAAGAAACTATACTTACCTGGGAATCTGGAACGTGATTGAATCTAAAGTGAGTGCATTAATCTACTGCTACCTGCTCTTGCTATCGACACTATCTGCATGAGCGAGTAAAATCAGTTACAAAAATTTACAAAAAAATTACAAAAAAAAGACAAAAATTGATAAAAAATGAAAAAGAATGGGAAAAATTGAAAAAAACGGACAAAAATTGACAAAATACAAAAATTGACAAAAATTGACGAAAATTGACAAAAATTGACAGAAACTGACAAAAATTGACAAAAATTGACAAAAATTGATGAAAATTAACGAAAATTGACAAAAATTTATAAAAATTGACAAACATTTACAAAAATTGACAAACAATTACAAAAATTGACAAAAATTGACAAAAATTGACAAAAATTGACAAAAATTGACAAAAATTGACAAAAATTGACAAAAATTGACAAAAATTGACAAAAATTGACAAAAATTGACAAAAATTGACAAAAATTGACAAAAATTGACAAAAATAACAAAAATTGACAAAAATTGACAAAAATTGACAAAAATTGACAAAAGTTGACAAAAATTGACAAAAATTGACAAAAATTGACAAAAATTGACAAAAATTGACAAAAATTGACAAAAATTGACAAAAATTGACAAAAGTTGACAAAAGTTGACAAAAATTGACAAAAATTGACAAAAACTGACAAAAATTGACAAAAATTGACAAAAATTTACAAAAATTTACAAAAATTGACAAAAATTGACAAAAAATTGACAAAAATTGACAAAAATTGACAAAAAACGACTTAAATAACAAAAATGACAAAAATGACAAAAATGACAAAAATGACAAAAATGACAAAAATGACAAAAATGACAAAAATGACAAAAATGACAAAAATGACAAAAATGACAAAAATGACAAAAATGACAAAAATGACAAAAATGACAAAAATGACAAAAATGACAAAAATGACAAAAATGACAAAAATGACAAAAATGACAAAAACGACAAAAATGACAAAAATGACAAAAATGACAAAAATGACAAAAATGACAAAAATGACAAAAATGACAAAAATGACAAAAATGACAAAAATGACAAAAATGACAAAAATGACAAAAATGACAAAAATGACAAAAATGACAGAAGTTACAAAAATGACAAAAATGACAAAAATGACAAAAATGACAAAAATGACAAAAATGACAAAAATGACAAAAATGACAAAAATGACAAAAATGACAAAAATGACAAAAATGACAAAAATGACAAAAATGACAAAAATGACAAAAATGACAAAATGACAAAAATGACAAAAATGACAAAAATGACAAAAATGACAAAAATGACAAAAATGACAAAAATGACAAAAATGACAAAAATGACAAAAATGACAAAAATGACAGAAATGACAAAAATGACAAAAATGACAAAAATGACAAAAATGACAAAAATGACAAAAATGACAAAAATGACAAAAATGACAAAAATGACAAAAATGACAAAAATGACAAAAATGACAAAAATGACAAAAATGACAAAAATGACAAAAATGACAAAAATGACAAAAATGACAAAAATGACAAAAATGACAAAAATGACAAAAATGACAAAAATGACAAAAATGACAAAAATGACAAAAATGACAAAAATGGCAAAAATGACAAAAATGACAAAAATGACAAAAATGACAAAAATGACAAAAATGACAAAAATGACAAAAATGACAAAAATGACAAAAATGACAAAAATGACAAAAATGACAAAAATGACAAAAATGACAAAAATGACAAAAATGACAAAAATGACAAAAAGGACAAAAATGACAAAAATGACAAATATGACAAATATGACAAATATGACAAAAATGACAAAAATGACAAAAATGACAAAAATTACAAAAATGACAAAAATGACAAAAATGACAAAAATGACAAAAATGACAAAAATGACAAAAATGACAAAAATGACAAAAATGACAAAAATAACAAAAATTACAAAAATGACAAAAATGACAAAAATGACACAAATGACAAAAATGACAAAAATGACAAAAATGACAAAAATGACAAAAATGACAAAAATGACAAAAATGACAAAAATGACAAAAATGACAAAAATGACAAAAATGACAAAAATGACAAAAATGACAAAAATGACAAAAATGACAAAAATGACAAAAATGACAAAAATGACAAAAATGACAAAAATGACAAAAATGACAAAAATGACAAAAATGACAAAAATGACAAAAATGACAAAAATGACAAAAAATGACAAAAATGACAAAAATGACAAAAATGACAAAAATGACAAAAATGACAAAAATGACAAAAATGACAAAAATGACAAAAATGACAAAAATGACAAAAATGACAAAAATGACAAAAATGACAAAAATGACAAAAATGACAAAAATGACAAAAATGACAAAAATGACAAAAATGACAAAAATGACAAAAATGACAAAAATGACAAAAATGACAAAAATGACAAAAATGACAAAAATGACAAAAATGACAAAAATGACAAAAATGACAAAAATGACAAAAATGACAAAAATGACAAAAATGACAAAAATGACAAAAATGACAAAAATGACAAAAATGACAAAAATGACAAAAATGACAAAAATGACAAAAATGACAAAAATGACAAAAATGACAAAAATGACAAAATGACAAAAATGACAAAAATGACAAAAATGACAAAAATGACAAAAATGACAAAAATGACAAAAATGACAAAAATGACAAAAATGACAAAAATGACAAAAATGACAAAAATGACAAAAATGACAAAAATGACAAAAATGACAAAAATGACAAAAATGACAAAAATGACAAAAATGACAAAAATGACAAAAATGACAAAAATGACAAAAATGACAAAAATGACAAAAATGACAAAAATGACAAAAATGACAAAAATGACAAAAATGACAAAAATGACAAAAATGACAAAAATGACAAAAATGACAAAAATGACAAAAATGACAAAAATGACAAAAATGACAAAAATGACAAAAATGACAAAAATGACAAAAATGACAAAAATGACAAAAATGACAAAAATGACAAAAATGACAAAAATGACAAAAATGACAAAAATGACAAAAATGACAAAAATGACAAAAATGACAAAAATGACAAAAATGACAAAAATGACAAAAATGACAAAAATGACAAAAATGACAAAAATGACAAAATGACAAAAATGACAAAAATGACAAAAATGACAAAAATGAAAAAAATGAAAAAAATGACAAAAATGACAAAAATGACAAAAATGACAAAAATGACAAAAATGACAAAAATGACAAAAATGACAAAAATGACAAAAAATGACAAAAATGACAAAAATGACAAAAATGACAAAAATGACAAAAATGACAAAAATGACAAAAATGACAAAAATGACAAAAATGACAAAAATGACAAAAATGACAAAAATGACAAAAATGACAAAAATGACAAAAATGACAAAAATGACAAAAATGACAAAAATGACAAAAATGACAAAAATGACAAAAATGACAAAAATGACAAAAATGACAAAAATGACAAAAATGACAAAAATGACAAAAATGACAAAAATGACAAAAATGACAAAAATGACAAAAATGACAAAAATGACAAAAATGACAAAAATGACAAAAATGACAAAAATGACAAAAATGACAAAAATGACAAAAATGACAAAAATGACAAAAATGACAAAAATGACAAAAATGACAAAAATGACAAAAATGACAAAAATGACAAAAATGACAAAAATGACAAAAATGACAAAAATGACAAAAATGACAAAAATGACAAAAATGACAAAAATGACAAAAATGACAAAAATGACAAAAATGACAAAAATGACAAAAATGACAAAAATGACAAAAATGACAAAAATGACAAAAATGACAAAAATGACAAAAATGACAAAAATGACAAAAATGACAAAAATGACAAAAATGACAAAAATGACAAAAATGACAAAAATGACAAAAATGACAAAAATGACAAAAATGACAAAAATGACAAAAATGACAAAAATGACAAAAATGACAAAAATGACAAAAATGACAAAAATGACAAAAATGACAAAAATGACAAAAATGACAAAAATGACAAAAATGACAAAAATGACAAAAATGACAAAAATGACAAAAATGACAAAAATGACAAAAATGACAAAAATGACAAAAATGACAAAAATGACAAAAATGACAAAAATGACAAAAATGACAAAAATGACAAAAATGACAAAAATGACAAAAATGACAAAAATGACAAAAATGACAAAAATGACAAAAATGACAAAAATGACAAAAATGACAAAAATGACAAAAATGACAAAAATGACAAAAATGACAAAATGACAAAAATGACAAAAATGACAAAAATGACAAAAATGACAAAAATGTCAAAAATGACAAAATGACAAAAATGACAAAAATGACAAAATGACAAAAATGACAAAAATGACAAAAATGACAAAAATGACAAAAATGACAAAAATGACAAAAATGACAAAAATGACAAAAATGACAAAAATGACAAAAATGACAAAAATGACAAAAATGACAAAAATGACAAAAATGACAAAAATGACAAAAATGACAAAAATGACAAAAATGACAAAAATGACAAAAATGACAAAAATGACAAAAATGACGAAAATGACGAAAATGACAAAAATGACAAAAATGACAAAAATGACAAAAATGACAAAAATGACAAAAATGACAAAAATGACAAAAATGACAAAAATGACAAAAATGACAAAAATGACAAAAATGACAAAAATGACAAAAATGACAAAAATGACAAAAATGACAAAAATGACAAAAATGACAAAAATGACAAAAATGACCAAAATGACAAAAATGACAAAAATGACAAAAATGACAAAAATGACAAAAATGACAAAAATGACAAAAATGACAAAAATGACAAAAATGACAAAAATGACAAAAATGACAAAAATGACAAAAATGACAAAAATGACAAAAATGACAAAAATGACAAAAATGACAAAAATGACAAAAATGACAAAAATGACAAAAATGACAAAAATGACAAAAATGACAAAAATGACAAAAATGACAAAAATGACAAAAATGACAAAAATGACAAAAATGACAAAAATGACAAAAATGACAAAAATGACAAAAATGACAAAAATGACAAAAATGACAAAAATGACAAAAATGACAAAAATGACAAAAATGACAAAAATGACAAAAATGACAAAAATGACAAAAATGACAAAAATGACAAAAATGACAAAAATGACAAAAATGACAAAAATGACAAAAATGACAAAAATGACAAAAATGACAAAAATGACAAAAATGACAAAAATGACAAAAATGACAAAAATTGACAAAAATTGACAAAAATTGACAAAAATTGACAAAAATTGACAAAAATGGACAAAAATTGACAAAAATTGACATAAATTGACAAAAATTGACAAAAATTGACAAAATTTGACAAAAATTGACAAAATTGACAAAATTGACAAAAATTGACAAAATTGACAAAATTGACAAAAATTGACAAAAATTGACAAAAATTGACAATGACATTTTTTGTCATTTTTGTCATTTTTGTCAATTTTGTCATTTTTGTCATTTTTGTCATTTTTGTCATTTTTGTCATTTTTGTCATTTTTGTCATTTTTGTCATTTTTGTCATTTTTGTCATTTTTGTCATTTTTGTCATTTTTGTCTTTTTTGTCATTTTTGTCATTTTTGTCATTTTTGTCATTTTTGTCATTTTTGTCATTTTTGTCATTTTTGTCATTTTTGTCATTTTTGTCATTTTTGTCATTTTTGTCATTTTTGTCATTTTTGTCATTTTTGTCATTTTTGTCATTTTTGTCATTTTTGTCATTTTTGTCATTTTTGTCATTTTTGTCATTTTTGTCATTTTTGTCATTTTTGTCATTTTTGTCATTTTTGTCATTTTTGTCATTTTTGTCATTTTTGTCATTTTTGTCATTTTTGTCATTTTTGTCATTTTTGTCATTTTTGTCATTTTTGTCATTTTTGTCATTTTTGTCATTTTTGTCATTTTTGTCATTTTTGTCATTTTTGTCATTTTTGTCATTTTTGTCATTTTTGTCATTTTTGTCATTTTTGTCATTTTTGTCATTTTTGTCATTTTTGTCATTTTTGTCATTTTTGTCATTTTTGTCATTTTTGTCATTTTTGTCATTTTTGTCATTTTTGTCATTTTTGTCATTTTTGTCATTTTTGTCATTTTTGTCATTTTTGTCATTTTTGTCATTTTTGTCATTTTTGTCATTTTTGTCATTTTTGTCATTTTTGTCATTTTTGTCATTTTTGTCATTTTTGTCATTTTTGTCATTTTTGTCATTTTTGTCATTTTTGTCATTTTTGTCATTTTTGTCATTTTTGTCATTTTTGTCATTTTTGTCATTTTTGTCATTTTTGTCATTTTTGTCATTTTTGTCATTTTTGTCATTTTTGTCATTTTTGTCATTTTTGTCATTTTTGTCATTTTTGTCATTTTTGTCATTTTTGTCATTTTTGTCATTTTTGTCATTTTTGTCATTTTTGTCATTTTTGTCATTTTTGTCATTTTTGTCATTTTTGTCATTTTTGTCATTTTTGTCATTTTTGTCATTTTTGTCATTTTTGTCATTTTTGTCATTTTTGTCATTTTTGTCATTTTTGTCATTTTTGTCATTTTTGTCATTTTTGTCATTTTTGTCATTTTTGTCATTTTTGTCATTTTTGTCATTTTTGTCATTTTTGTCATTTTTGTCATTTTTGTCATTTTTGTCATTTTTGTCATTTTTGTCATTTTTGTCATTTTTGTCATTTTTGTCATTTTTGTCATTTTTGTCATTTTTGTCATTTTTGTCATTTTTGTCATTTTTGTCATTTTTGTCATTTTTGTCATTTTTGTCATTTTTGTCATTTTTGTCATTTTTGTCATTTTTGTCATTTTTGTCATTTTTGTCATTTTTGTCATTTTTGTCATTTTTGTCATTTTTGTCATTTTTGTCATTTTTGTCATTTTTGTCATTTTTGTCATTTTTGTCATTTTTGTCATTTTTGTCATTTTTGTCATTTTTGTCATTTTTGTCATTTTTGTCATTTTTGTCATTTTTGTCATTTTTGTCATTTTTGTCATTTTTGTCATTTTTGTCATTTTTGTCATTTTTGTCATTTTTGTCATTTTTGTCATTTTTGTCATTTTTGTCATTTTTGTCATTTTTGTCATTTTTGTCATTTTTGTCATTTTTGTCATTTTTGTCATTTTTGTCATTTTTGTCATTTTTGTCATTTTTGTCATTTTTGTCATTTTTGTCATTTTTGTCATTTTTGTCATTTTTGTCATTTTTGTCATTTTTGTCATTTTTGTCATTTTTGTCATTTTTGTCATTTTTGTCATTTTTGTCATTTTTGTCATTTTTGTCATTTTTGTCATTTTTGTCATTTTTGTCATTTTTGTCATTTTTGTCATTTTTGTCATTTTTGTCATTTTTGTCATTTTTGTCATTTTTGTCATTTTTGTCATTTTTGTCATTTTTGTCATTTTTGTCATTTTTGTCATTTTTGTCATTTTTGTCATTTTTGTCATTTTTGTCATTTTTGTCATTTTTGTCATTTTTGTCATTTTTGTCATTTTTGTTATTTTCGTCATTTTTGTCATTTTTGTCATTTTTGTCATTTTTGTTATTTTTGTCATTTTTGTCATTTTTGTCATTTTTGTCATTTTTGTCATTTTTGTCATTTTTGTCATTTTTGTCATTTCTGTCATTTTTGTCATTTTTGTCATTTTTGTCATTTTTGTCATTTTTGTCATTTTTGTCATTTTTGTCATTTTTGTCATTTTTGTCATTTTTGTCATTTTTGTCATTTTTGTCATTTTTGTCATTTTTGTCATTTTTGTCATTTTTGTCATTTTTGTCATTTTTGTCATTTTTGTCATTTTTGTCATTTTTGTCATTTTTGTCATTTTTGTCATTTTTGTCATTTTTGTCATTTTTGTCATTTTTGTCATTTTTGTCATTTTTGTCATTTTTGTCATTTTTGTCATTTTTGACATTTTTGTCATTTTTGTCATTTTTGTCATTTTTGTCATTTTTGTCATTTTTGTCATTTTTGTCATTTTTGTCATTTTTGTCATTTTTGTCATTTTTGTCATTTTTGTCATTTTTGTCATTTTTGTCATTTTTGTCATTTTTGTCATTTTTGTCATTTTTGTCATTTTTGTCATTTTTGTCATTTTTGTCATTTTTGTCATTTTTGTCATTTTTGTCATTTTTGTCATTTTTGTCATTTTTGTCATTTTTGTTATTTTTATGATTTCATTGTTTCTTTTTTTTGTTATTAGTTGTTTTTTTTTCAATTTTGGTCTTTTTTTAATTTATTTATTAAATTTTCCGGTTCGATTTTCAATTTTTGTGTTATTTGTTTTGAACTTTTTTATTTTCGTTTGTTGGTTTTTTTAAATTTTTTCTTTCATTTTTGAGTAATTTTGTGGTCATAAGATTATTGTTTAATTATCAGAGATCTTCTTTTAATATAAAGATTAGTATAGTTTTTTTTTTAAATATTTGACCTTTTTTTGTCCTAATTTTGTTCTCAATTTTCTCCATAAATTAAATTCCGGTTAATTTTGCTAACATACGCTTTAGCATTAAATCCGAAACTCTTTTCCATCAAAACTCGTTAAAAATTGAAAAATTGCCTTCTCACAATCACATTTTCAACACCAATCCACCCTCGTTCTTCAATCTTGATGTTTATTTTTGCCTTTGCCTAACCTCTGAATCTGACTCCGGTTATGTTTGGCAAAGGAATAATTTAATTTAATTGCGCTCGACTTCCATCATATTTCATCATTTGTTCCCATTCACTCTCTTCTTGATTCACTTTCATGGTTCGGAGGCTTGATGAGATTTTTTGCCCCTGTGTCTTCTTTCTTTCTGTTGGAGGTTGTTTTTCTGTTTTTATTTCGTGTGAATCCATGAATGATGTGTGTTATGGTGCCAAATTTCGAGCAGAGATTGCTCAACTTTATTGCTGTTGTGACTAATTCTAGATCCAGGAAAGCATTCGTTTTCTTAACGTTCTCGGGGCTTAGTTGAAATTGAGCGCTGGAGTGTGAAAGTTTAAACATTGCGTAACGAATGAGTTCATTTAAAAGGTGCAGTTAATAATAGCAGGAAATTAATTGATCCCAGAAATGTCTACCTTCAGAAATTACACCTGCCGGCAGCTGCCATAAGTCTGGCCCTCGATGAAGTGGCCTTAAAATCAAGGAAATTGCTTTTCAAATTCCTTTCCCGGGGTTTATAATTACTCCGCCCATTAAGAAAAAAAACCTAAAGAACGCCGATTGTGTGTGAGCCATTAAAACTTTTAACGGTAACGATTTTTAAGTGCAAGTTTTCCCTCTACATTAGCATACGTTCTGTTTTTGCCCAGAATATGAGTTGGTTTTCCCAGCAGCTCCCCGAAAATGGGCGTAAGTAAGTCTTCTGGAAGCAGTCGTGATTCTAGCAATAAGCATCACACGAAAAAGTCAGTCGTTGAAGTGCTGTGCGGGAAATGATGGAGGTTGGAGGTGGAGCACTGAATGTAATGGGCTGCAATTAGTAGATCACTCACGCCAGTCACGCGCTCACGTTTGCCTTCAAAAATTCACTAGAAGGGCACTCGAAAAAGTATTCCGGCAAACGGCTACCTACTTTTAGGAGTAGTGTGGTAAAATTTTTGTTTGAAAATTCATTACCTTTCTTAGCGTTTAACACACATGCAAGTGCTTAGTTTTGCATTGTAGAAATCAGAGAACGGAGGTAGAAGGTGGCTCCAGAGAGAAACAAGAAACGTGTGGCGTCGTCCATCCAACAGCCAGGGTTGAAAGTCAATTACTGCAACCGGAAAGGAAAGCAGCAGGAAAGAGCAAAGGAAAAAATGTTTCAGCTTCTAGCAGTGATGTGATGCGATGCGATGGGCGGAAAGTTGTAAGCGTAAAGCATTTACTGTTTTAAAATTATGTGTGATCGTAATCGTGGTTTTACGAATGCTGGCAACTGTTAGGGTGGGTCATATTACTTGATTGAGACGAAACACCATGTAAATAAATAAAAATATAACTTGATCAAATATTATTCTGAATTGAATGTTCATTAAAACCATATATTTGGAAATTTAAAAACGAAGTTATTGACTCTACATGAGTTTTTCTTGAGCAATTTCGCCATACAGATTAGTCCATATGAACAGTTTTAGTCTGAAGAATAAGTTGAGAAAGTAACATTGTAAAAATTAAAAAGATCCCAGCAAAATCTAAGTTAACAAAATATTTTTTTTGGAAATTTTGATGGATTTCATAAATATTTTCAAAGCATTATTTTGTGATACTAAAGCTAAATTGAATGCAGTTTAAATTGGGAAATGTGATAACAATATTTCACAACAAAAAAAAGTTCACAGTAAAATTTCATTGGGTCAGGTAAAATGTTACTTCCTTAGGGTTGCATCACTCTCTGGAGGCATCCTTTGAAATTATGTACTGTGAATATCCAAATATTCCCAATTGATTGATACCGTTCAATGGATATTTTCTCAAGCCAAGGAAAAAATCTGGGCAAAGTTTAAATAGATTTCGTTTATGAAGAAATGTCATTCTTAAAATATTTGAACTTAGTTGGTAGTGAAGAGTTTTCAAGATATTTGTGATAATTTCAAGATGATTTCAAGATAAAAATAAAATGCGATTGTTTTGAATAGCAAAAGGCTGAAAAAAAATATTAAATTCTTCTTTTATCACCACGCTTCGTTTTTTTTTCGAAAAACGATAAAGGGTTAGTAAAGTAAATAAAGTTTTAATTTTTTTTTTATTACAAATTCAATTGAGGAGAAGCAGGAAAAAATGATGAAATAAGAGTATTTTATAACATCTGTTTTGCAGACCATTTAAACACCATTTTCATAACCATTTTTCTATCCATCTGCTTATTAATTAATAAATGAGATCATAAAAATTTCAATAAAATTTCAGACAAAAAACACTTTTCAAATGTCGTTTTTTCGCCAGGATGTGTGGAAATCAAGCTGTGGACTGAAGGGCAGTACGCATCGTGGATCAGCTGCTCGAAAACTTTGGGGATGTAACTAAGGATGGAGATTTTCCTTTAGTTTTTGAGATTTTCAATGTTCCCGGATTTGTGAATTGGTGTTATGGAAGCTGCTCCCCAGGCTAACGGAAAAATTCCTTTGTTTGGAGATCGATTATAAAAATATTTATCGCAGGATTGAGCTCACTTAGTCGATTTTGGGTCATTTTGGAATTTCTCAAACCCTAGGATTTTCAAAACTTTGTTTTGTTTCGAAACTTATTCATGATTTTTTTTCAGATTTTTTAAGTAACGTTTACATGAGTAAATGTGAACTTTTATGTTTGTATAGGAAAATTGATTATTTTGATCTTAAAAATCAACATAATTTTTGTTTCTTCCCTAGTACCTAGTTTTCTAATGGTTTTTAGGCCAATTTATCAATTCAAGCGAGCTTAGCTGTGCAGGTATAGAATACAACTAAGCCAGCCTAGGCTGACTGTGAAGGAGATCTGCGATTGGTTCGCCTCCTCTACATAGTCAGTCAGTGAACCTAGCAAAAGTTTACCCGATCAGTTTTGAGCTTTCTACACAAATTGACCTCCGCTTACATTCTCCACCACCTTTTCACTTCTTCTACGCTTCATCTATTCAGCTTTACTCTTCACAATGTCTTAAACATTTCTACCTTAGAAGTTTATCTCGCCGCAATGCCATTAAAATAAAATAATCAACAGATATTATCCTGATTAAGCAGCAGATTGAGATGGATTTTCGCACACGGGATTTTATAGAGACGAGCAATTGATTTAAGGTAACCAGTTTTTAATCGGGGGTAGTCAATTGTAATATTATGTATAATTTTGGACAAGAGGTCGCTGAAAGGGGTCGTCCAGATTATGCTCATGCTGTGCGAAGCATATACATAATCGAAGCTTCGCTATGATAATGTTTATGCTCTGCAAAGTAGTTCCACCTCCCCGTGGTGCAGGGTGGAAACGTGTCTGCATTATTGCAGATGTACGACTGAGAGAACTAAATCCCCCCTCATGAAGACCCTTGCAATGAACTCGGAATATGAACATGAAACACCTATTGGAAACCGACTCCATTTGGTGAAGGTGTAACGCTGAACGTGGCTGAACCGTGCCGACGTACCTGGAAAGCTGGCGGGTCGTTAAGTCACGCCAGCCCCAAACGGTTGCCTGTGGGACACCAGGACACACTCCACAATATTCCAGTCTTTGCTGCACTAAGCAGGCCACTGGCGCAGTGGACCGTATATTCACTGTAGGATACAGATGAGATAGGAAAGTCAAAAAGTTCAGTGATTCAGAATAGGCAGAACAGACTGACGGACAAGGAAAATGATATAATCGGAAAAACGGAATACTTCGATTATAGAACATTTTCGGCAAAACGCGTGGACAAATCTATATATATAAAAATGAATTTCTGTCTGTCTGTCTGTCTGTCTGTCTGTCTGTCTGTCTGTCTGTCTGTCTGTCTGTTCCGTATAGACTCGGAAACTACTGAACCGATTTGCGTGAAACTTGGCAGGTGGGGGTATTGGAGGCAGGGGAAGGTTCCTATTATTGTTTGAGACCCCTCCCTCTCTCATGAAGGGGGGGATAGGAAGGGGGGAGGGGGTCTACTTTAGAATTTTTCATATATCTCAAAAACTAATCAAGATATTGGAACCAAATTTGGCATGGGAAGGTATTTGGATACGTAAAATATTGCAATGATTATTTGAGACCCCTCCCTCTTTCCAGTAGAAAGGGGGGGGGGGCTTTTTTATATTTTTTTTCATAACTCAAAAAATAATAAAGCAAATAGAACCAAATTTGGCATGGGAGGGTATTTGGATACAAAAACTATTGATATGATTATTTGAGACCCCTCCCTCTTTTCTGTAAGGAGATTTAAAGGGGGGAGGGGCCTCTTTTATAATTTTTTACATAACTCAGGAACTAATTAAGCAAATGGAACCAAATTTGGCATGGGTGGGTAATGATTATTTGAGACCCCTTCCATCTTCCAGCGGGGAGAAGGAAGAAGGGAGGGAGGAGTTTCATACAATTTTTACAACATAACTCAAGAACTACAACAGCAAATGGAACCAAATTTGGCATGGAACGATATTTGGGTACGAGAAATGCTTCTATGAATATTTGGTATCCCTCACTCCTAAAAGAGGTGGATGAAAAGGGGAGGAGAGTTCTCTATCACAATTTTCAGCATAACTGGAGAGCTGATCGAGCCAATTGAACCATTTTTGACATGTGAGGGTATTTACATACGAAAAATGTTTCTATTATAAATTGAAGCCCCACTTTTTTCAGCGGAGAGATAAATTTATCACCAAAAAGTATATGAGTACGAAAAATACTTCATGAATGTTAAACTCTCCCCTCCATTCAATGGGGAGAACGGAAGAAGGGATGGTACTTCCTTTCAAGTTTATGCATAACTCAAGAATTTACTACGCAAATAAAACCAAATTTGGTATGGGATCAGAAATACGAGAATACGAGAAATTTTTCTATGTGAAACAATTTCTTTCTTGCAGTAGGATGGTAGAATTGAAAATATAGGAAGGTAAGAGGAAAGCTTACATTTAACCTTTTTTTTACAAAATCCGAGAAAAGGACAAAAATTAACATGGAAAATCATTTTGGTATGATTCTATGATCTGACACACCATCCTTCTTTCTGTGAGTAGGTACATAGGAGGAGGGAGGTGAGCCCAATACAATTTTGTTTGCATAAGTTCTCAATTTATGTTAACGAAGCCAACAAATGGAAACAAATATGGCTTGGAATGGTATTTGGTTACGAGATATATTTCTATGATTGTTATAGACCCTTATGCTTTACAGTGTAGAGAGGGGAAGAAAAGAGGGGGCTCCATATAAAATTTGTTGTAAAGCTCAAAAACTGATCAACCAATGGAACTATATTTGATATAAGAGGATTTTTGGGAACGATAAAAAATGGGAATGATTATTAAAGATCACGACCTCCATTCAGCAGGGGGTGAAAGGAAGGACAGGAGGGCTCTCTTATCAGTTTTTTTTTGCATAAATCTACAACATATCAAGCGAAATCAACCATATTTTATAAGTTAGATTCATTGCATACAATTTATTTGAGACCCTCCTTTTTGAGAGCGGATTAAAATTATCAGATCTTCAACACAAATTTATAGATCAAGATTCAGAATATAATGTTAAGTTATATAGCGATTGCTTATGAATGATGTTATAATTTGATTTAAAATTATGCCAACAAAACAATACAAATTTGAATAATATCTGAAAATATCATTTCTTTTTGAGAGGTGTAGCAACGCACACCGGGTCAGCTAGTTGCCTATAAAAAGAAAAGCGGCTGAGGGAAAAGGTCATTCTTGTTTCGGATTTTGTAGTGCGAGCATCAACAGCCAAGAGAAGACGGAAAAACTAGGCGAGGAAAATTCCTAAGTTTACGACATTCACCTCGCTACTCGTGGGATCTAATATGAATTCTAACAACAACAAAAACAAAATGCGAATGGAAACGAATGAGGCGGAGAAGGACGATTGTCTTAATCCGTTCGTTAAGAGCGGGTTAAAGCAACTCGCCGAGCCGCTGAGGACGCCTGTAGATAGTGGAGAGAGCGGAAACCCTTTCGCTCAAGTTCAGCAGGCAGTCGAAGAACTCCTAAGTTCCCCGGAGCTTCAGGACCCTGAGAACCCTGCGAAGCTAGCAGTTGCAATGGCGGGAATGCAGGACCGAGTGGATTGTGTTAGGAAGAAGTCCAACATCCACAAGGAAGTGCGGGAGAAGCGCGCCAATGTGATAGCGATGTTCGTCAAGTTGAACAGCCTGCACACTGCTCCGGAGTGCCGGCAGAAGTCACGTGAGGATGTTGCGATCCCTCTTCGGGCGGATACAACTCGACCGAAGAAGGTCAGCGTCTGCGTGCAGACGCATGGCGAGGAGGAGTTGGCCGGAAACGGTAATCGTAAAAGAGGATCTCCAAGAGAAACGAGGCTATGAGCCTTGAAAAAGCTTGCCCTGGTTCCTATGGTCCCGCAGGGCGTTGAAAAACCACGCCGCCGCCCGTGGCGTAGAGGACAGCCTTCAAGTCTTCTAAGCCAAGGGGTGAGAGATCGAATCCCGGCCACGGCATACATAGTACACTTTCGGTGGGTTGGTGGTTTTAGATGCTAGTCATCATATCCTCGAAAGATGTACGCTTAGAGTTAAGAAAAAAGGTATCTCTTCGAGGAAACATCATGTTTCATTGAGATCCTGTATGCGTTCGTGTTCGTTTAAAGAAGATGAAGGGAAAGGCCAAGTTCCTGAAGCGCCAACCGGGTGGCAGACGGCGTCATGATAGACAGAATCGTCGAAGGTCTCACGGACAGGAGCCCCTTTTGTCATAGGCGGAGACTTAAACGCGTGAGCCGTAGAATGGGGTAGTTGCCTTACAAACCCCAGGGGACAACTTCTACTGGAAGCCCTGGCTAGGCTGAATGTAGACCGGGGGAATGTAGGCGATACAAGGACCTACCACAGGAATGGGAGCGAGTCCATCATTGACGTCACCTTCAGTAGTCCGGGCTGGACAAGCGACTGGAGGGTAAGCGACGTGTTTACCGATAGCGATTACTTTGCGATCCGGTATCGAGTGGGCACAAGTACGCGGACAGGTAGAAGAGGTACGGCAACAGAAGCACGCTTCTGGAAGACAACACAATTTGACCGGAACGCCTTTGTGGAAGTGTTGAATTGGGAGCGAAACTTGGAAAACCTGCCCGCGGAAAACATGACGAGGGTACTCGCATGCGCATGTGACGCTGCGATGACAAGGAGGGCCAAGCGGAAGGACACTCGGGAACCCGTCTACTGGTAGACGACGGAAATCACAGACCTGCGTAGATACTAGCTGCCTACGGGCTAGGCGACATATGCAGCGAGCAAAGTCCCCGTCAACAAGAGCGGAGCGAAGAGTGCCTTTCGCAATTGCGAGGTCTTCCCTCTGCAGGGCAACCAAGGCGAGCAAAAAGGCACGATTCAGGCAACTCTGCGAGGACGCCAACGACAACCCCTGCGACGACGTTTACAGGATTGTCATGGCCAAAACGCGGAGCGAAGGTGCACCACAGGAACCGTGTCCGAATAAACTGCGTGAGATCGTCAACGAGCTGTTTCCACAGCACGAGGAAGTTGCATGACCGAAGGTTCCATACGACTGGGAAACGAGTGAGGAGGAGCAGATTTCGCTGGAGGAACTGCGCGACATCGCAAAGTCTCTTCAGTTGAACAAAGCTCCGGGTCCGGATGGCAACCCTAATGTAGAAGTGAAGGCCTCATGGAACATCCCGAAATGGTCCGGTCATCACTGCAACAGTACGTGGATGATAGGGTTTTCCCAGACGTATGGATACTGCTGAAAAGGTGTTAGAGAAGGTGGTACAGAGCAGGATCCAGCTCTACACCGAAAGTGCTAACGGACTATCCGACAAAAAGTTCGGTTTTCGGAAAGGCCGCAGTACGGTGTGGATGCCATTCAACAGGTCATAGAAAGGGCAGATAAAGCCAGAATGAAGAAAAAGAGAGGAGACCGGTTTTGCGCAGTGGTCACCCTTGACGTAAAAAACGCTTTCAACAGCGTCAGTTGGGCAGCGATTGCGTCGTCGCTCATCAACATGAGGATTCCAGCATATATCTGTAGGATAGTGGAGTGTTACTTCCGTGACCGTCAACTACAGTATATTACCAGCGACGGACTGGAAACAATGAGAGTCTCGGCAGGGTTTCCCCAAGGATCGATACTTGGCCCAGTATTGTGGAACATTGTCTACGACGAACTGCTGAGAATGCGTCTTCGCAAGGGAGTGAGACTTGTGGGATTCGCCGATGACGTTGTTCTCCTGGCTTCGGGCCCATCAACCGAAGAGGTCCAGCTAAGGCTATGATTATTTAGTATCCGGGCAGTTACAAACGTGTGCATTTAAAAAAATATTCATTTGATCGAAAAACTTTCTATGGAGGAAATGAAGGTGTTAATATGAAATTTAATGTAAAAATATAAAAAAAAAAATTATCAATGATTTCAAGAAAAACTCTTAATTTTTCGTAAAATCTCTTTTATATCTTTGCACACTTTTTTTCAGTCATGTATTGTTTTATTTTTTTTACCACAAAAGCAAAACCTTTGCAAAATCATGATATTTCACACAAACTTACCTGGAAAAACCAATTGGAATCTGGTTGGAACCTTTTTATGAGTAGGCATCTCGAAGAATTTGATTTCTTAAATCCGGTTTTAACATACATTTTGTTGTTCATCAGAACACATCTGTTATATTGCGTAAAAACCGGATGCACAGATTGCGATCTTTGCAACTGATCATAATTACTTATTTACTTGGTGTCTACTAGTCAGGCAACACATTTTGCCTGCCGGAAATGGATTCTTTGCATTATTTAAGGAGTCTGCATTCAGTTATCCCCAATAACCATAGACTTTTTACCATATTTAAGATCAAGGGTTGCACTCCGATGGTTGGTTTGAACTTCGTGTGGATCCTAGAGTGGCTCCTTATACTTCTTAACCATTTGATTGAAAAAAAAAATAAAAAATCAGAAAAAAACCAACAGTTCATGAGCTTTCAAGTCAACAATGAAGAATTTTCGAGGCGCAAAATGCGTAAAAGGAGCAAATTTGAGCAAAATTAAAAAAAAAACAAACACACGTTAATTTAAAAATCTATCAAAAATAGGCAAGATAGTCCTTTTCATAACCAACACAACGCTACTAAAGTTTTGCATATCCGAGCTCTATTAACGTAGCTATCACTGAAATAAAGTTCCCGGATACTAAATGATCATAGTCTTACTCGGCCACTCGAGAAGGTGGAAAGTTGGATGCGCTCCAAGAGCTTACATCTGGTTCACCACAAGACCGAGATGGGGCTGATCACCAACCTGATCTTAGCACAATCAGGGACGATTGCAGTTGGACCGTGCGCAATCGAATCCAAGCGTGCGATCAGATACCTGAGGGTGATGATCGACGACCGGCTAAGCTTTTCGGCCCATGTCGACTATTTACGCCTGTAAAAGACCGCCAATGGTGACAGCAGCCCTCTGACGGGCCACGTCAAACAACTCGGCGATCCGCTGCAGCAGAAAGAGGGTCCTAGCGAGTGTGACCCCGTCCATTTAGCGCTATGGAGCGGCAGCCTTGAGCAGGCAGTGTAACCTGCAAAAGCTCTGCAGTGTGCAGCGGCTGATGAACCTGCGAGTAATCATCGCATACCAAACAGTGTCATCGGTAGCTGCTTATGTTATGGCGGCGGTCATGCCCATCTCGGTCTTTGGTTGGGTTTTGATAAATTACACAAGACCTAAAATTCACAATTTGCCAAGGCGCAAGGATTTAAAGAACTTGTTATGATTGATTTGGTAGTCCTGAATCCAAATATGCAAGATTTTTTTTATCAGCTTTTATTTTTAAAATAACTTGTGAAAGTAGTAAAGAATTACTAAACAAAACTTAAAGATTTTAAAATGAAGTTTTGAGTTTATTCTAAACATTCTTGAAGACTGCAATACCATTCAACTTCTGCGAAAAAAGTTACAAAAGATTTCTATTTGTTCCCATTTTGTAAAACACAGAATTTAAAAAAAAATTAAAAAAAAGTGTTTTAACTTAACTGAATTTAAGACAGATTTTTTTCAAAGCAAATCTTAAATCGTTTTGCAGGAATAACAAATTTGTTCAATGAAATAAAACCATTTTTGAACTTTCTTCAGTAATTTCAGTATCACTAGTTGATGTTACTCACATGATTTTAAATTTTTTCAAAACTGTTGAATTGTACTTTTTTAGATAATTTTTCATTATCCTTATCAGAATATTACTTGTTGTTAGTTGTTTGAAATATAAGAAATGAATTCTGAATATTTTTTTTTATTTCATGTAGATTTGAGTTCATCACCTGATGAACTAGTTATTTATGATTAATTTCAGTAAAATCTCATCTCTACTTTATTTTAAAACTCTTAAGCATCACATCACCAAAACTAGGTGACACAGACAAATCTGACAAAAAAAAATTGAGTTCAGGACGCCAGATTCTACCAAATTTTTATAACGTAGGCTCCAAAATACTGCTTTGATGAAAAAATTTTCTTCTAAATTGGCAAAATAAACTTATCTTAGTCATCTGCATTATTTGTTTTAAAATTCAAATAAATTTTACAAATTGTATGGAAAAGTCTACCGGATTTATCGATCCAACTTTTCAAATTGTTTGTTTGTCTTGGTTTTTAATCCTAAATTTTTGCATTTTGAAAAATGTTTTTTTGGAAACGTATGTATATAAATTGTTATATATTATTATATATCTTAATACGAAAAACATAGATTTTATAATTTGCCCTTTCCAGAGCCCAATAGTCTAAAAGTCTGCAACAAATTATTCAGAGCTTTATATTTTATATTACAAGCCTGCGCTCGAAAATAAAAAAAAAATGTGCCAAATCTGTACATTGGTAATTTAAGCTTTCAATGATGAATTAGACATTTTGTTTCATAAACCCGTCGCGACGCGTCGATTGTAAATGAAGAAAAGAGATTTAAATTAAGTTGATAAAATATCCACAATTATTGTGCTGACAAATTTCAAATTTGTTTATTTCTAACCTTGTATGAAATTTATTTTAAAGTTCGGTTTTGATTACTTTTTAAATCTTTTGTAACATCTTTTATATTCTATTTGTTGCACAAGTTCTAATGTTCCAAGCTTCCAATTCTGGTTAAATTGGAAAGTTCAATTCGCATTTTATTTCTGGTGTTTCTGAAGTATTGAATTGAATTTGAAAACTAGACTGCTTAGGATTTATTTTCAAACAAACCTAGTTCAGAATGAAGATAGCCATATTGGATAATTTTACCGAAAATCGCAATAATTGAAAATATTAATTCTGATTGGTTTTGAATCGTATCAGTAAAACTATTTATTTTCTCTAGCATGTGTAATGGTCATACATGAGTAAGAAAAAAGTTTTGAGAAACAAACTTGCCAATTTGTGGTGCATTTTTGGTATTGTTCTTATTTTAAGCTAAATTTAAATTTCGAAAACACATTCGGGCTTGTGATATAGCTCAGTTGGCAAGTCTGTTGCTTCCTGAGCCCATGTCCGCGAGTTCGAGCCCAAGAGTAAACATCGAACACAGTTGTAGGGGAGGAGCGGGCTATATGCGCCTATTAAGCAGAACACTGATTTAATCAAAGATCACATTGAATATGTGTACAAAAACTATATACACGTGTGCAGGCATCTGTTTTCTATACATTGTAGTAATTGTTATGTTAAAATTTTCTTCTGTTTCCAAGAAAATGATTTTATTATAAATGTTGTCTAAAATGCCGAACCTCAAACCGTGCGGGCTAAATGCGCCTATTTATGTTTTGAACAAAATTTCTGTTTTTTTATCAATATTTCCGTATAATTTCATTGAAACTGCTAGAAAGTAATAATTTCCATACGACAAAGCTGAAGTTTTATAAAAATCTATGTATATTATAATTTTATGGAATAAAACAAAAGTTAGGGTTGCCATACTATGGAGGCAGTTCATCTATGAGAAAAACCTCATCAAATCTGTTTTTAGATCTTCAATTCTCTCTTAAGATGTTATTCAGAGCTTAGATTTGAAGGTTCAATGATAAAAATCATTTAATTAATCTATTTAACCTGTTATTTTAGGGTGGAGGCATTTTACAAACATGATGGGGGCATACAAAAACACTCTATTATTCCACTAAACAATCATTATTAAACTCCCACAAAAGCTGAAATATGTTTAATTTCTTAAGTTCCTTTGAGTAAGAAACAAAAACCATCCTCGTTTTTGTTTTAAGCTTCTTTACGTATAATTTTTAAAAGTCGAAATATTACATCAAAATGTATCAAAACCTTGTATGATTTTTTAATTTTTTTTGAGTTTGTAAATTCAAAAAATTCTTTCTTGCCTTATGTTCTAAGCGTATCACCCTCAAAATGCATTGGTCAGATAAGCTGTTTAGTCAGCCATTTCATCAAACAGATGTAGGGTCATTTAACCCGATAGGCCCATTTAGGAAACCTTTCCCCTACTGGATAAGTTTTTCAATATTTGTCCGCCAACTGGAACGTTGATAAAGTCGCGAATGCCACAAAGATGGTAAAACGACTATAATCGAAACAAAAAAAAAAAAAGAAAACACATTCATATATTTTTCAATGATTGAGAATGTTTCGTTACATTTCATGTTTTTTCTACAAATGTTCTCTATTTATCGTAAATGTAGGGTAGGACAGGTGTTTTTTTAAATACCAAACATTTATACGAAGTTTCATTTCCTTAAATTTTTTACTCCTAATTTGTTAGAGGGATTAATGTTTCGAAATATGTTTTTTATGGTTCAAGCTTATTAGTTTGACTTCTATCTGATTCATACAATGCTTTTGCCACTAATAAGAATTGTTGCCTACCTTGAGTGGTTTAACTTCAGATGTTAGTTAATACTTTTTTATAATAATTTTTTGTCATTCTATCATCTTACTGGCGTCTTCCTTTAATCAGATTTGTTTAGTATAATTTTTTTTATTAAGTTTTTTACGGAGATGGGCTACAACTTCATTTGAAAATGAGGAATAAATAATCATTGTTTCATACACAGTAAACTAAATTTCTGGTTTCAATCCTCTAGTGCTCAACCTCACCTTCAGACGGGATCTACTGAAATCGGCATAACACGAATGCCAAAAATTTTTTTTTAATTTTTTGCATAGAATCTATCAATTAGGGAGCCTCAGAAACCCTTGGTCAATTAGATTTTTCGATCTTAAAAAGTTATTGGAGGAGAGATTAATCATAAACTCCGTCCTAAGGCGGAGTTGGGAAAGTACAACAAAAAATCGAAAAATAATGCAAAATGTTTACTTTTCATATAAGCTTAACTATTTCAGTTGTTTGTGGAACAATTTTAATAAAAACTTCATAAGTGTATAGCTATGGGTCAGTGTTAATATATTTCAAAATTAACAAAAATTGGTTGAAGTTAGTTAAAACTACAACCGAAACAGAACTGAAAGTCAAGTTCTACAGCTCTTCTGGTCAAAAAATTTTTTCTCATCAATGAAGTTTTTGTAGATCAAAAGTTGTTTGTAATCATATAACTAAGCTTCTGTGAATTTTTCAGCGAAAAAAAAAATTGGGTTCTTGAGGATTGATACTGTTGGGGGCCGTTCAATAATTACGTAAATCTTTTGTAAAATTTAGAGTTGGTAGTGTCTATCACTGAAAAAACTGTCTAGAAATTCATTATTTATAGCGCCTTATATTGATTTTTTTCTTTTAAAGATTTTTTTTATTTTAAAGATTTTTTTTCTGAATGAAGTCATTTTCGAAATATGATGGATTCAAATCGTGGTGTCACAACGCGCCATTTTCCTTGTTGTTTCTATAAATTTCTCAATTGAAAAGATTGTTATGATGAAAAGCGAAAAGCGACAATCTTTTTTAATAATGTGATTTAGTGTTTTTAGTTTGAATTGATTCTCTATAAATTTTATAGAACCTGTAATTTTTTTTTATTAATTCAAAGACATTAAAAGATAAATAACATCAAAATTAACCAACAAATAGGTAGTGAGTAAAATAAGACCTGGGTAATATGGTTTCGTTTGACTGTGACTGGATGAATTTTTAAAGTCATATTTCTTACGTAAGATTTTTGGAAAACCCCCCTACCCCCTTAGTAAGAGATCGTAAGCAAATGTGAAACCCCCCCCCCCCCCCCCTATGTGCTTACGTAATTAGTGAACAGCCCCTTGAACAAATGGTCTGAATAAATTACAACGAGTCAAAAATTTTTTAATGATAATTATGCACCGTCGAACAACTTTCAAAAATTTCGAGGATTTATGAAGAAAATACGTTATTAAGGTGTTTTGTTATTAATGAAAAAAATAATAATAATAAAACCATCCTCAAACCTGAAACACCCTACTCTCGTATTCATTGACTTGCAGCCTTAATTGCGCCCTCGTAACATGAGTTCCACTTATTAAAACAACACTTTCACCGGGCCGTTTAAATTTTACAGCATGGTCGTCGTCATCATCGTCGTCACATAAAACGGTGTACAAGTACGAGCGAGCGTGTGTGTTCTGTGTATGTGATTCGAAATCGTGTTGAGCTATGTTATGTTCTCCATGCTCCAGTCCAGTCAAGAGTCGTTGTTTTTTGTGTTGTTGTTGTGAAGCATTAAAATTCAACACGATTGACTAAAAATGAAAGTTTTAAGGTAATGGAGCTCCCATTTGTTCTGCTGATAAGCCTTCGAATCACTTGAGTTTTTTCCATCGTTCAATTGATGATGAACTTGAGTTAGTTGCACTTATTTTAATGTCTACAAATTTTTTAATAGCATCAACGAAAAGGCTCCAAGTCAAATTTGTTCATAAAAAAATTGGAACAATCACGTTTCAAACAATTTGGGATTCCCAATTCAGTTTTAGCATTTTATCTGAAAGTCCTCATAGCTTCGCGAAAGTTGACCAAACAAACGCACAAAATGAGAATGGTCCTTTTTTATTTTTAAACTGGAATCCTACCTGAAGGCTAATTTTTCAGCTTTCAACTCTGTCAGGTTTTTTTAGGCAAAATATGATTTGGTTCGCAGAATATTTGGCATACATTTAGGCGGAAATTATGCTTCGAGGCTTTTGAGAAATTTTAAAAACTAATAATTGATCACAAATCAATTTGGGGATTTTTTTTTTTAGAATTCTATAATTAATGTCTTCTAAAGTTTTATTATGAATTTCTGTATGGAAGAAATATTTAACGTTATGCAGGTTGGAAACTTTTCAAAGTTTCTCTCTGGAGCCACAACATCCATAACAAAAGCTTCAATCAATTTGAAATTGTTATCGACATGAACTCCTCGAATTGTTATTCCTTCGAGTTATAGTGCCTGGCGTCATTCCTTCAGAAGATAGATTATTCGAATGCAAATTCCACCGGCAGCACTATCTCAATCAGTTCAACATTTTACGAGAATGGTGCAAAACATGACGCCCGAGGTTTTTTTGGATCTCTCTCTCTCTCTCTCTCTTTCTGTTGGGATGGAAGTTTGGCTGTTTACAAATGCATTTCTTTCTGCTTTGGTAACAGTAACAAATGAAAAAAAAAAATGTATATCCCAGCACGAATAACATAAATGATGCCTTCGAGCTCAGAAACGCGAAACGAGCGCGGAGAACGATTGCAAAAATCCAGCCCCGGGAATGGGTATTCACAGACATTTTGAAGGGTTTTGTGAATTTTTTATGAGCTCCTGCACGAAGTATAATATTCACTTTTGGCTCCCGTTTGTGTGTGATGTGAGAGATGATGGGAAGCTTTGCGATAATTTTTCATATTTTTTTCATGAATATAGGTATCTCGTGATGAGGGAAAGTTTTTGGGTGGGAATGAAGGTGGGGCAAAAAATAACGTCACTTTTTTTGTTGCTGTTCGTTTCCACTTCTGCTGATAGATGGCGACTTCTCATCACCGATGCTTATATTTTTGCCTGGCGGGAAATTGAACCATTCAACTTTCATTCGTCGTCGTTCGTCAGCGGCGATGTGGAGAAATGAGATTTTTTTTCGTCCTGAGCGTTTCTTGTTTTGGGTGCTGCTGCTGTTTGGGGTTTATCCTTTTTCACAGATTTTTCGTTTTGTTACATGAAGTGAAACATTTTTATGAAAATACAACAACATTACAACAAATGAGCGGAACAAAACGAATGACTCAAGCTCGATTATCATAAATTTTAGAGGGCATTACTGCTTCAGGTGAACTTGTAAATAAGGTCGCTTACAGAAATTTTGTGATAAGGATGAGATTTTTGGTTTCATTTAGAAATCATGTTCTATGCAATAGATTGTATGAAATATCAAAGGTATTTACAGTCAAAAAATTTCCCCAATGGCTTCCTGGAAAAGTGATTGATAAGAGCCAAGTCACGAATACTATGATATGACAGAGATTCGATCTCATAACCATTGGCATTGCAGATTTGAGTCCTAACCACTATTGTATAGCCGCTGGCAACTGAAATCTAATTTGAGGCAATACTTTAAGTTTACACTGATACAAACATTGTTAAAATGTTATTCCAAGGAAAATGACCTTTTTTTGAAATTAAATTTAACAATATATGAAAAAGTTTGACCAAAATGGTAACAAATGGGGCTAAATCACTTATTTTACTGTTTGTTTGCATTTAGCTATCAATTATTTGACGAAAATGAGCCATTTACTCGGAAAATGGGAGGACTCTCCTTTGAAGGGTCAGTCTAATTTGATATTTTGTATTGAAAATTAACTTATTTTATATCTAGAGTTTACCTCAATCTGGGATAAGGCAGTTTAAGAAAATCTTTTTTTAATAGAAAAAACCTTATAACTAATAAATGCCTCAAGATAGAAATTTGTTTTCTAAGACGTAAAGGTGCGCATTCTAATTCGATGAAAGTGCTTAGAAGACACCGCTTCCTTAAAAATTCATCTATCATATTTAGAGCTGAAAACTGTTTTTTTAGACATTCTCTATCATTTTAACTTTGAAAAATTATAGCGCGCTTCTTAATCGTCATATGAATTTGATGGTTTCGACAAGGTAGCTTTAAATTTTATTGGCTGCAACTTTGTAGGAGACATTACAAAGACAGTACCCAGCAAACATGAAATCGCATTACAAATGATAACTCTAGTCATTAAAAACGTTACTGCGAATCGTAATTCCAACTAACGCAAGTAAAATGTCGTAAAAATCGCTACTCGAAGTCGTATTAAATGGTTTAAATCGGATATGATAAAAAGTCCGTCATGTTTGCAGAATTTGAAGACGATTTCGTTCCTTTTTTCTCTCCCGGGTGGGTCAAAAGAGAGAACAGCTTTGTTGTTCTCTTTGCGACCAGCAGTACAACCAGATTGCAAAAAATCAGATGGTGTATTTGCAAGAATTGCCCAATGACAGAGGCAGCAAATATTGTCGCTGGCAACAGTTCGCATGCGTTGAGAGAAAAAAACTTGTGCTCTCTTGCTTTTTTTTAGTATGTATGAATATGGTGTCGAAATTGTATGTATACTCTTATCGCTTTAGCCAGAAGTTGAGAATGTGTATGTATATTGCCTCCACTTTGGTAGGTAAATGCTGTTTTTTCGTGTTTCATACGATCATTCTATAATGTATATGAAACGTATAACAAAGCTGTTGAGAAATATACCTACAAAAATGTTTGCTGGGTACTTTATATTTTCAATTAAACTACTTTGTATGCCAAAATCATGGAAAAATCCCTAGCAACCAAAAGCATCCCTAGCAAAGCAAAAAAAAAATCAAACATTTGTACCCACGCCACTGTACCCACGTTTTCACTTTATCTGGCAGGAATCCATCCAAGCGTTTCAGATGATAGAGTTTTGGAAATGATTCGTAGTCATCTTGGTGACGAAAACGTGCAGTTGAGAAAGCTTGTACCCAGGGGAAGGAATCTCAACATCCTCTCGTTTGTGTCTTTCAAAGTGGATATGCACGTCGATCTAAAAAGCAAAGCACTAGCCACTGAGACTTGGCCGGTTGGAATTCGTTTCAGAGAATTCACTGGCAAAGGATCTAGCGAGGTTTTTTGGGCACCAAAGCAGCAGCCTGTAACCCTGAATCTTACCGCTCAAACAACTCCCTACATAACTCCGACACAATAATTCCCGTCCCCACTGTATCTTCGATCGCAGATCCAGTTTCTTCGTATGCAAATCGAATAGTATCATCGAACCAGAGTTTTCGCCGTACCTTCTCCTTATACTACCAGAATGCAGGTGGAATGCGCACCAAAACCGCTGCTTTTAACAACGCTCTTGCCGCAAGTGATCATGATTGTATTTTGATCACAGAAACCTGGTTAAATGAAAACATTCACAACAGCGAACTAACGTCAAACTACACTATATTCCGTTGTGATCGTACCTCTGAAACGAGCAATGCTCAACGAGGAGGTGAAGTGATGATTGCCGTAAAACAAGAACTTATTACATCCTCTCTTAAAATCGAAAACTGCGAACATTTGGAACAAACCGTTGTTAAAGTCAATACTGGCTCTAATTTTTTGTGCCTCTGCTGCATATACCTTCGACCTAACAGCAGCCTCCGAAATTATGAAAGCCATTTCACTGCCGTCCAAGAAATCATGAGCTTAGCTTCTGTTCGTGACACAGTCATAGTTGTCGGTGATTATAATCTCCTCTAATGGTCCTTTGACCACGATGTAAACAGTTTACTACCGTCGAATCCATCGTCCGAAGCTGAAATTGCTCTAACTGAAAGGATTCTTTCTGCAGGTATGCATCAAATTTGTTGTATACCGAACGCCAATATGCGGTTTTTAGACCTCGTTTTTTCAAATATTCCCGAAAACCTGAACTTTTTTGAGTCACCTGTTTCGATTATTCCTACGGATCGTCATCATAAATCATACACTATATGCCTTGAAATCGTCGATCATGTGTGTGATCAGGAAGAACCTGTTGGAGAGTTTGATTTCGATTTCAATAAATGCGATTACGGTCTTGTTACTGCTGCGCTCAATTCGATAGATTGGAATTCTCTTGAAGCTGCCAACAATGTGGATTCCGCACTGAATGTTTTCTATGAAAAACTCTACTCGGTTTTAAGACAAAACATTCCCTTGAAACGCCCGAAGAGTTTCAAACCAATAAAGCACGAGTGGTGGAACTCCGATCTAAGACGGCTACGAAATCAGCTACGAAAGGCACGTAAAAGTTTTA
Organism: Uranotaenia lowii; assembly: GCF_029784155.1. Taxonomy (NCBI): domain Eukaryota; kingdom Metazoa; phylum Arthropoda; class Insecta; order Diptera; family Culicidae; genus Uranotaenia; species Uranotaenia lowii. The sequence goes on from NC_073693.1 coordinate 365,874,275, forward strand.
ACAAGAATCGTTCTGAAAATCGAAGATGCCATTTGAGATCCCTAGAGAATGAATTCAAAAACCTGAACGATCTCCCTTCCGCCAACACATTTCTCAGCTTCAACAAAACCTCAAACGTGATCCATCGTCATTCTGGAAACACTTTAATCGAAGAAAACGGAACGCATCTATTCCTGCAGACATGAGGTTTAATGGAGTCACTGCCTCTAACTCGACTGAATCGGCTAATATGTTCGCTGATTTCTTCCAAAGTGTATATTGTCCAGCTAGTACCGACTCTGACAGCAACTACATCGCCTCTATTCAATCGTACGATATCAACTTACCTTCACCGTGTTTCACTGAGCAGGATATCTACGAACAATTGTCTTCGCTTGACCCAACTAAAGGTTCTGGTCCAGATCGCATACCCACTGCTTTTTTGAAACTCTGCGCAGCACCTTTAGCTGCCCCGATTTGTAGTATAATAAACCGGTCACTATCGGAAAGATCTTTTCCCAGAGCAAGGAAAGTTGCGTCCATCTCACCGATTCACAAATCAGGAAATATTAACTGCGTAGATAATTACCGACCTATATCAATTTTGAACTCAATATCTAAGACTTTTTAAGTCCTAATGCATGAACGAATATATGCCGCTGCAAAACCTTTTATATCTGAGGCTCAACGCGGTTTTATGAAGCGAAGATCAACCGTAACCAATCTGATGTGCTATGTAAGCTCTTTGAGTAACAGCATGCAGAAAGGTTTTCAAGTGGACTCTGTTTATATAGACTTCGCAAAAGCGTTTGACCGTGTTCCGCACAAAATACTTGTAGCTAAGCTGGATCAGCTAGGTTTTCCTGAATGGGCGCTTGAATGGATTGAGTCATATCTCACGGACCGTCGTGCCTTCACGAAAATTAAAAACTCGCGCTCGGAAACGTTTACAATCCCATCTGGAGTTCCTCAGGGGAGTCACCTTGGACCGCTTCTCTTTATAATCTTTGTTAACGACCTGTGCGCAACTCTTCAATCGGACACTCTACTGTATGCCGACGATCTGAAGATTTTTAGAAAGATTCACAACACTGTAGACTGTCTCGCCCTGCAAGCGGACATCACTACATTAGAGAGCTGGTGTCAGATGAACGGAATGCAAGCAAATGCGAAAAAGTGCAAGTTCATTAATTTCACCCGATCAAGAAATGTTATAAATTTTGACTACCAGCTATCCGGCCTCTGTTTGGAAAATACAAAATCTATTCTTGATCTAGGGATTAAAATCGACAACAGGCTCACTTTCGCCGAGCACATAGCGCTAACCGTGGTAAAGGGCTTTGCAGCACTTGGATTTCTTCGCCGAAACACAAGGGATTTTGACGACATATATGCACTGAAAGCCATCTACTGCTCGTCCGTTCGTAGTATCATGGAGTATGCTGTCCAGGTGTGGGCTCCCTCTCAGAGCACTCAATGCTTCCGCCTCGAACGAGTTCAACGTAGCTTCGTAAGATACGCTCTTCGGCGTCTTCCCTGGAATGACCCGCTCCGACTCCCGCCTTATGAGCAAAGGTGTGCTCTGATAGGCCTAATTACACTAGAGAAGCGTCGTATTGAACTGCAGCAAGCCTTCATTTTGTTACCTTAACCCACCATGTTGACTCCGCATACATACTGCAACGTGTCAATATATACGTTTCCACGAGGACACTTCGGCGACGTCAGTTCCTATGGATACCCTATCACCGTACTGTTGTGAATCATCCAATTGATAAATGTTGTGAAAGTGCCTACGAAGTTCGAATTCCGCTGAACAAAGGTTCCAAAGGGAATTGGTACCGAATTTTCTCGAATGCGAGCATGAAAGTTACAAAATGATCCTCAAACAGCCTTTTTGTGACGGAATCATCCAATTGATAAATGTTGTGAAAGTGCCTACGAAGTTCGAATTCCGCTGAACAAAGGTTCCAAAGGGAATTGGTACCGAATTTTCTCGAATGCGAGCATGAAAGTTACAAAATGATCCTCAAACAGCCTTTTTGTGACATGTCAATCACATCCATTCAGTATAAAAGTTACAAATAGAGCCTCAAATAGCCTTCCATGGACTTGAATTTCGAAAAAGTTCCTTAAATAGCCTTTTGGTGACATATCAAATCGCATCCCTGTAGTATAAAAGTTACAAATTGGGTCTCAAATAGCCTGGCGTCTTCGCTGCTGGTCGCTGGCTACCCTTGCAGGTATTCTAGGGAAGCTTATTATCACATCGAATTTTAGCTGCTGGTAAGGCAACATCTAGGCGTGACCTCGTGGCAGCGTGTTTGGTTGACATCTCGAGGGGTCGCGGTTCAAATCTTGTATCAGGACTAATTTTTCATTAGGTTGTTTGATTGCTTGAGTTAGCAAATAAATCAAATGTGTAGGTATCAGAAATGGCGTGCGGGCCGGCATGCACCAAACCATGTCGAAAACAAAGCAATTAAGTCAGATGAATTGAGGTGATGGAAAAATTAAGATGGATGCCGAGAAACCGGCAGCACCACATGGGCTGGTGGTGACTGAAGTAAGAGAGGAAAGAATAGATTTTTTTTTGTTTTTGCTGATTCAAAGAAGAAGGCCGTTCAAATATGTAATGGAACTTCAAAGTTTCAATAAGAACTTAAATTTTGGGCTGAACAAAACGAACTTCAGCACATTGATTTTGCTGATTAACCTGTGTTCGACTTTTTTAACGAGACTTTTGGTCGATTGTGGTGACACGTCCTACTAAATCAAAGCAATCGAAAGATTTACTATCTTCTTCAGTGAGCGTTTCCGATTGATGAATGTGTATCTTTTACCTCCCTTAGGCTCACAACACATATTAGAGTGAAAAGGGCACTCAAGCCAAATAGGTTTTTATAGCTTAGCTTAGCTTGATTGACTACTCACATCCACCTAGAATCATTGAACCCGAAATGCACCTTGATAAAAAATTTAAAAGTATTCTAGTATACTTTGTGATACTCGAGCCAAATACGTTTTTAAAGTTGAAAAAGTGTATCGTTGGGTAACGAAAGAACATAGCATTCCTGAAGGAATGTTTAAATATTGGACTATCTCCTGTTAGTCATAATGGGATAGTGAAAGAAAAAGTGCCAGTTAAATAAGTGAAAAAACCACGCTTGGCCTACTAATGTGGAGTGGTAGATGCAAATAATTGTTTTCAACGTTTTTCTTCAAGTAAAATAGACAATTTATATAGAAAAAAGAGTATTTTCAATCATTTACAACTATTGATCGGTACTGTACCGGTCAGGAAATACTATCCACGCTCTTAGTTTTAATATGTGTCTAATTTATGTTCACTTGACACTGTAATTAATTTGCTCGAAAACACCACTATTTGTATATGTACCCTAGGATAAGCATAACTCTCTCTCAACATAAAAGCTTTCTTCGAAAGAGTATGAAACCGCTTATAGAATTAGAAAGTAAGCCATTTTTTAGAATTAAGAACAGAATAGATTGTAACATTGAATACTACACACGGATTTTCACTTCGCTAATAAATTAGTAATTAGTCCAATAAAGCGACTTTCAATAAGTGCATCCGAAATCAAGTGATAGTAGTAGAACCGCAATCGAATTGCGAAGTGTTTTCAACACATCAACGTACACCCCCAAGTGCAAACGAAATCTTCCCCCCGAGCGGGCGATCAGCTGCTGTGCCATCAATTGTGCGACTTACCTGGAGTTCCTGTGTTGGTGGATGCCGTCGACTGGAGACGGAAAGAAATTCCCCGAAATCCGAACCCCCCCATCGGCCGTGCCCGAACATTTGGTCCTTCGTAGCCGGATTCGAGGACAGAAGCTCATCTGGACCAGCATTGGAATCCAACATTCGCCATCTTCGGAAGCGCAGTAGCAGCTATGGTTTGTACAATCACATCAAGGTAGGCCATTTTGTGATATACTCACCGTGAATATAATATTCAGGCCCATTATTCACTTGGCCAACGAAAATTTGTCCAATAATTGCAATTGCAACAGCAGCAATTAGAATCAAGTTGGTGATTGATATTTATTAGAACCAAAACAAACGGCAATTACACTGTCTCACAAAATTTTGAGGTTTTACACTGGAGCACAAAAGTTTTGGAACAAGTTTTTTTTAAATAAAACTTTTTGAGGAGAAATTGCATTGGATAAATAAAGGCGTGCTGTAGAACGAATTGCAAGTGCATTTAGCCTGTTGCACTTTACAGTGTCGGTCAAAATAATAGCGACACTTCGGAAACTACATTTTTTGGAGAAATTGCAAATTACTTTTGGTTTCAAATCGTAACAGTTGTGTTACAACATTGCTGGGTGCTGTTCATACGAGTTGCTGACTACAGTACGGTCCAAAAAGATAGCAACATCTACAAAATAAAAATTAATTTGGGAATTTTATTTGCGAGAAAATATCCGAAAGTCAATCATTGGTGGTGTGTCCGGTATTTTTGGTGTCAACAAGTGTGATTCGAGTGGTGGTAATATGGCTAGCAAGGCGGAGAAGAAATTAGCAGCGGACCTTCTGACGCGACGACGAGCGTGTGCCGAGCGAGATGTGGTGGAGAAGTTCATTGCGGAGTACACCTATGAACGGGATTGTTGCCAGGTTGCGGTGCGTTTGGAGGCGCTAAACAAGTGCAACGAGCTGTTCCTGAACGTGCAGAATGATATTGAGCTGGGCGATCACGAAGAGAGGTTTGAAGGTCATCTAGAGTTTCGGGTGGATTTTGAGGATCGATTCTGCAGGGCGAAAGGTTTTTTGCTGTCCAAACTGGAAAGTAGGGAGCATCCGTTGAGTTCGACGATCATGCACGCATCGTCTTCACACAACATGTCTGCTAGTTTCCACCATCGTTTGCCGAAAATCGATCTGCCGAAGTTCAGCGGAGATGAGTCGCGTTGGATCTCGTTTCGTGATAACTTTATCTCAATGATCCACTGCAACGAAGATATTCCGATCGTGAACAAGCTGCAATATCTTCTACAGTCACTGGAGGGAGAAGCTAAGAAGCCGTTTGAGTCTGTGGACATCCAAGCGGACATCCAAGCGGACAACTATTCGTCGACATGGGATGCACTGAAGAAGCGGTACGATAATAAACGGTTTCTCAGGAAGGAATTGTTTCGAGGCCTGTACAATCTCCCATCGATAAAGCGTGAGTCAGCACAGGACCTCAACACTCTGGTTGATGACTTTCAGCGACATGTCAAGGCATTGGGAAAATTGGGCGAGCCAGTAGAGCACTGGGACACTCCACTTATTTTCATTCTTTCGAATAAATTGGATGCAGCAACGATCCGCGCTTGGGAGCAAGATACTCGTCAAAAGGACGAAGTAAAGTACGACGAGCTCATCGATTTTTTGATCCAACATGTTCGAATGCTGAAATCCGTTGCCAGTGATCTGCAGCACCGTTCAACAGTGTTGACTGTTTCCAGGGTGGCCGGACAAACACCGAAGAAGCCGTCAGCGATCAAATCCGTCGTCAACGCAGCAACATCCGAGTCACAATCCAGCACACAACAGTGTCACTGTTGTTCCAAAACGCACCCTTTGCATCAGTGTCCAGCATTCAAGAAGCTGTCGATCTCCCAACGGCGAGAACTACCCGCATAATTAAAAACAGTTGGGGATATAGTACTAACTATTAACTTAATATATTGGTAGCAGTACCAGTATGAAATATCTTCCAAGTATCATTTCATTATACATGTTCAAAATTTTATTACCTCAATAAATTATGACAGGATCGTATCAGTGACAGTGACAATATGATATATGATTTAGTAAGTATAGTATAATAAGAGAATAAAAATTTGCAACCTTTGAATATTGTCTCTGGACCTTATCCAGGACTCTAACAGTGTACGACAAAGTTTCCTTATATTTTCTTAGCATTAGACATTAAATTAAAAAAAAAACAACATTGACAACATTGTATGAGTTAGACAAGTCGTTATCATTTCACCTCTTGCGGATAATAACTAATATTGTTATTTTAAGATGTAGTTGTGAGCTTATGCATTTTTTCGCTCTTGGGTTCAGCATCTGCTAATTTTCACTTCACTTCGTTAAAATTTGTGTCGGCAACCCCACGCCAGGTTCGGAACTGAAAACTGTGTTCAAAATGGCTCCGAAAAAAAAGAATCACGCTGAGAAAAACACACAGAACGCGAAAAGTAAGTAAAACTATATTATATTATCGATAAAAACTAGTGAGATTAAATAAAACTAATGAAATTACAGAAACAAAGATCTCTGCTGAGCGGAGAGCGGAAAAAAAATCTACTGAAAGGCTGAACAATGCAGATCTGCACAAATAGGTAAGATTGTATAATCCATGTATAATATCAGAAATAAAAAATAAAAATCTCAACATTTAAATTTTTTAATTTTATTTTATTTTTTGTGGGAAAGAATTGGAACTATATTGGTTATGGTACAGGGAAGCTCTTTTTAAAAATATTTTACAATATGCGGAACGTATGATTGAGCGTTATTTTTACTACAAACTACTATAAGCAAACTATATCCATTGAAGTTGATGAAATCTATGATTTTGTATTCCAACGTAGCTAGAACATTCAGGTAGATTGTTTTGCTCGCCAAAAGTGGATGATATTTTAACCGTATCCAATAATGTAGCATGAAATATTTGTTCGAAAAAATCGCTCTTTTTGAATGGTAAACATGCTTAACAGCCCTTTCCCCATATGGTACTTTAACAGATAATCATAATACAGATTGTTAATATGGTCTGTGTTATTGTACATATACTGTTCACTTTACAATAAACGATAACGTTTAGAGACAATATAGAATATTCTCTATATATTGTAATTGATTATGCGGGTAGTTACGAGGCACAGTCTTTGCCGAAACTGCTTCCGTTCAAATCACCAGGCACGAGCGTGCAAGTCGAAGTTTGTTTGTAGAAACTGCCATGCTAAGCACCACACTATGTTGCACGATCAGCCAGCCCCGCAACCCACGTCGGCGATTCAAGGCACCAGTGGTTCACTCAGCCCGCCAGCAATCAACTTATCTGTGCATTCCAACTCGACGGTTCTACTGGAAACCGTTGCGCTTCTAGTGGTCGATAGGTATGGAAGGCAAATTCCAGCACGCGCTCTTCTGGATTCTGCAGCGATGTCTAACTTTATTACGAAGAAGCTGGCGAACGAGCTCGCCACTAGACAAAGCCCCGTGGACATCTCAGTTGCAGGAATAGGAGAGTCCGTCAAGCGCATCAAGCACCAGCTAACGGCCAAAATTGTTTCCAGGAACAGTGACTTCTCCACCACACTCGATTTTCTAGTTATGAGGAAGCCGACATCAAATCTGCCCACAATACCTATTGACACATCTGCGTGGAACATTCCTGAAGTGCCTTTGGCGGATGTCCATTTCAATGTACCAGCTACGATCGATATAATCATCGGTGGAGAGTGCTATCACGAGCTCCACACCGGCGTGCGCCAATCTCTTGGCAACGGCTTCCCGTTTTTGGTGGACACACACTTTGGCTGGACAGTTTCCGGCAAAGTAACGACCGGCTCCACCACCGCACCACGAGCGTGCTACATCTCCGCCGTTGACCAGAACTTGGACTCTACCCTGGAACGTTTCTGGGAGCTGGACACCGTCGATGAAGGCCAAAACCTCTCAGCAGAAGAACGGAAGTGCGAAGAGATTTTTGCCAGCACCACCACTCGAAATCACGATGGAAGGTACGTCGTACGGCTGCCCCGGACTGATGATTCCCAGATCACCCTTGGAGACTCTCGCATGATCGCAATTCGCCGGTTCTACAGCTTAGAACGCCGCCTACAGCGATATGACTCCACCAAAATGGCCTACCACAAATTCATCGAAGAATACGCACAACTTGAACACATGTTTAAGATAGATCCTGTCGTCGATAACAAACCACACTGCTATCTGCCACATCACCCGGTCTTCAAGGAAGCCAGCACAACCACCAAGGTACGCGTGGTATTCGACGCTTCTTGCAAGACCACATCCGGGTATTCGCTGAACGATATGCTGCTCGTCGGTCCGGTCGTCCAACAGGATCTGCTGTCCATCACCCTTCGATTCCGTACAAAGGCCATCGCTCTTGTGGCGGACATTGAAAAAATGTACCGTCAAGTTAATTTACATCCCGATGATCAGCCCTTTCATCGAATCCTTTGGAGGGAGAACCCTTCTGAACCGTTGGATACTTACGAACTCCGCACCGTTACTTACGGAACCGCTTCAGCTCCGTACCTGGCAACTCGTGTTTTGAAGCAGTTAGCCATTGATGAAGGAGATAGGTTCCCAGTCGCAGCCGAAGCCATCGATGACTACTACATGGATGATTTACTATCCGGTGCCAACGATCTAGAGTCCGCTATACAAAAACGCCGCCAGATGTCCGCGATGTGTCAGTCTGCCGGATTTCAGCTGAGAAAGTGGGCTTCTAACAACCGATCGGCTCTTGTAGACGTTCCATCTGAAGACCTTGCCATCGATCCACTGCATGACTTGAACGAAGATCAATCGGTATCGACTCTCGGCCTAGTTTGGGATACTCGAACTGATATGCTGCGGTTCAACATCAACCTTCCACTTCCTGCTTCGGTGCTGACCAAGAGGAAGGTAATCTCCTACATAGCGAGGATTTTCGATCCGCTGGGCCTCGTCGGACCAGCTATAACACTGGCCAAGCTATTCATGCAACAGGCGACTTAGATCAGAAAAGGACGAACCGTACGATTGGGATCGGCCGCTGCCTTCGAAGCTGCAGGAGGAGTGGAAGCAGTTCCATGCAACGCTCTACATTTTAGCCGACATCCGAATTCCTCGGTTTGTAAACGGATTTGCAGATTGTTCGATCCAGCTCTATTTCTTCTGTGACGCATCGGAAGCTGCATATGGATCTTGTTGCTTCGTTCGTTCCGAGTTTGCTGGCGAAATCAGAGTGCGGTTGTTGACCTCCAAATCCAAGGTTGCTCCTTTGGCCAAGAAACATTCGATTGCACGTTTGGAGCTATGCGCAGCTGTTCTATCCACAAAGTTGTTCAGGAAGGTACAAGGCGCGATTGGGTCATCAGAACACGTTTATTTCTGGTCTGACTCAACCACAGTCCTCCAATGGTTGAGGTCGCCTCCGAATCGATGGAGAACCTTTGTTGCCAATCGCGTTACTGCTATCCAGACTGGCACTGAAGGTTTCAATTGGAGACACGTCCCGGGAGCGCAGAATCCAGCCGACGAACTTTCTCGTGGACTACAGCCCTCCGATCTTCTCAACCAAGCTCGATGGTGGAACGGTCCAGATTGGCTGTCGTCGTCATCGGAATATTGGCCACGATGTGATTTGCCGGAAAATGATTCACCAGAGGTCGCTGAAGAAAGTCCTTCTGTCAGTTTAGCTGCCACCGTTTCCGAAAAAGAGGATTTTGCAGACCAGCTGTTCACTCGGTATTCAACGTTCAAGCGACTCAACCGGGTAACAGCCGCTTGTATCAAATACATCAAGGCACTCAAAGCTGCAGCTATAAGGAGGAAAAATCAACTAGTTACGCCGTTCCCTACACCCAATGAGTTAGCGATCGTCTACCTTTCAGCTGAAGATTTAGCCGAGGCGGATCGTGCGCTGCTCCGATTAGCCCAGTCACAGCTATACGCAGAAGAGCTCTCCGAGTTCCAAAACACCAACCGTACGAGAAATCCGCTGTCGTCGCAGTTACGATACCTACGTCCTTTCCTCTGTGGTGATGGTATTATTCGCGTTGGTGGTCGCCTAAGGAATGCAGACGTTGTGCAGAGTGTCAAACATCCAGCAGTTCTCTCGGCTAAGCATCCACTGGCAAGGCTTATAACGGAGCATTACCATCGAACGCTTTTGCATGCTGGACCGCAGCTGATGATTGCCACTATTCGCCAAAGATACTGGATTCATGGAGGAAGAAATTTAGCTCGCCAAACGTACCATGGCTGTATGAAATGCTTTCGGCAGAAGCCGACCCTCGTTGAGCAAAGCTCCGCAGATCTACCAAAATCCCGTGTGATCCAAGATCGTCCATTCGCTGTGTGTGGAGTCGACTATTTCGGCCCCATTTTTATCAAGTCGCCGATTCGCCGTCATGGTCCAACAAAGGCATATGGTGCCATTTTCGTATGTTTCGTTACGAAGGCCGTTCACATTGAGTTGGTGTCGGATCTGTCAACGCCCGCCTTTCTGTCAGCACTTCGTCGCTTCGTTGCCCGTCGCAGTCGCCCGAAGGAAATTCATTTGGACAACGGGACAGCTTTCAAAGGTGCATCGAACGCTCTTCACCGATTGTACGACATGCTGAAGAAAAACAGCGAAGACAGGGAGCAGATATTCAACTGGTGTGCAACGGAAAGAATCCAGTGGAAATTCATTCCTCCGCGAGCTCCGCATTTCGGTGAGTCTGCCAAACACCATATCCTACGTGAGATAGGACACACGAACATGAGCTACGAGGACATGACCACACTGCTCGCTGAAGTGGAAATGTGCCTTAATTCACGTCCAATCACCCCGATCCCGACGGAAACCGATGATCTCGAGGTGTTAACTCCAGGACACTTCCTTGTGGGCACCAACTTGCAAGCCGTTGACGATGTGGATGTTACTGCAAAGCCCGACAACCATCTCGACCATTGGAAGCTCACCACAAAACGGATGCAGGGTATCTGGGCTCGTTGGTATCCCGAATATCTCGCCCAACTACAAACTCGCGCTAGGAAGGGGAGCAAATCGGCGGTTCCGGTGGAGGTTGGAAAAATCGTGGTAATCAAGGAAGACAACTTACCACCAGCCTTGTGGCCACTAGGTCGCATCACAAAACTTCATCCCGGCCGAGATGGAGTTGTTCGTGTTGTGGGACTGAAGACAGCCAAGCGTGATGACGTCATCAGAGCGGTGAACCGGATAGCCATCTTACCCACCGCCAGCATCCAAGACGTTAACCCAACAACCACCGAAGATTAGCAGAAACTACAAAGACCGGTAGAGCACGCCGAACGTGCTCAACGCGCTAATGGAGCGCTATCAGGTGATTAGCGTTCCAAATTTATTCTTTAAACCGTTCGATCTACCGGGTCTTTGCTGCTTCCAGATCCGTATGTGTCCTGTAGAGCCTAGCCATTGTTTGTTTCAACGAGATCAATCTCCAAAGACCGGCAGAGCACGCCGAATGTGTCTCGATGCGCATTCCAAGCGCTAAAAGGTGATTAGCGTTCCAACATATCTACTTTACCGTTCGATCTACCGGGTCTTTGCTGTTTACAGATCCCTAGATGCCCTGTTAAGCCTGCCGTTGTTCAACGAGATTGATCTTCAAAGACCGGTAGAGCACACCGAATGTAGCTCAACGCGCATTATGAGCGCTATTAGGTGATTAGCGTTCCAATATTTTACTTTTTCTCGTTCGATCTACCTGGTATTCGTTGATTTCAGATCCTATCTCAATCATTACTCCATTAATATTCCGTCACCGTGTACCAAGCCGCAACGCAGAATCTTCAAAGACCGGTAGAGCACGCCGAACGTTGCTCAACGCGCTAAAGGAGCGCTAACAGGTGATTAGCGTTCCTATTACCTTAATCAAAATCGTTCGATCTACCGGGTCTTTTATCGATTCCAGACCGTCCACTGTCGTACATCGTCGCAGTTCTTTCGTTCACCAGAGTTATAGCCGATCGAGATCGGCCACATCCACAAGGTAGCAGAATCTACAAAGATCGGTAGAGCACGCCGAACGTTGCTCAACGCGCTAATGGGGCGCTAACAGGTGATTAGCGTTCATATAACCTTACCCTACGCCGTTCGGTCTACCGGGTCTTTTTTGTCTTCACAGATTCTGCACCAGTGCCGAAGCAGATTCCTCGATGTGCGACGTGCCAGCTGTGTTTCTTGGTTCAACCGTGTCTCCTGGTTCAGCCGTGTACCTTGGTCCAACTATGTTTCCTGACCCAACCGTGTCGCATGGTCCAACCGACTGAGGAGGCCGCAACCAATTGGTGCGAAATTTGTTGAAACAGCAGTTTCAAGGTGGCTGGAATGATCGGTACTGTACCGGTCAGGAAATACTATCCACGCTCTTAGTTTTAATATGTGTCTAATTTATGTTCACTTGACACTGTAATTAATTTGCTCGAAAACACCACTATTTGTATATGTACCCTAGGATAAGCATAACTCTCTCTCAACATAAAAGCTTTCTTCGAAAGAGTATGAAACCGCTTATAGAATTAGAAAGTAAGCCATTTTTTAGAATTAAGAACAGAATAGATTGTAACATTGAATACTACACACGGATTTTCACTTCGCTAATAAATTAGTAATTAGTCCAATAAAGCGACTTTCAATAAGTGCATCCGAAATCAAGTGATAGTAGTAGAACCGCAATCGAATTGCGAAGTGTTTTCAACACATCAACGTACACCCCCAAGTGCAAACGAAATCTTCCCCCCGAGCGGGCGATCAGCTGCTGTGCCATCAATTGTGCGACTTACCTGGAGTTCCTGTGTTGGTGGATGCCGTCGACTGGAGACGGAAAGAAATTCCCCGAAATCCGAACCCCCCCATCGGCCGTGCCCGAACAACTATGCTAGTTCCAAAAATGGTAGTGTTGCGAAAATGTGCTCTTTTTGATGGACGAGTCTTCCAAAATTGACAATGAAATACACTAAATGCATTCTATAGAGCACCAGCAACTTCTAAAACCATAATAATGTATGAAAAAATTGAAGATCTTGGTTTGTTACAACTTTAGGGGTTGGATTTCTTCTACAAAGTTGTTTACCTAAACTAAATACACAACTTTGTTGAATATTTCAAAGCTCTACAATGTTATCCTGAGGAGATATAATAAAATTAAAAAATGACCTTGAAAAAACAGTTTTTTAATCTGCAACTTTGTACATTAGACAAAACAATAAAATACACTAAATGCTTTTTAAAGAGCTTCAACCTTTTCTAAAACCATCTTAATGTATGGGGCAAATGTAGATCTTGGCTTGTTACAACTTTTTTTCGAAGTCAGCACTGTACATTTTAATTGCTTTAAAATGGAAGACAACACAATTCGACCGGAACGTCTTTGTCGAAGTGTTAAGCTGGGAGCGGACCTAGGAAAACCTGTCCATGGAAAACCTGTCCGCGGAAAACCTGGCGAGGATACTCGCACGCGCATGCGACGCTGCGATGACAAGGAGGGCCAAGCGGAAGGACACTCGACAACCCGTCTACTGTTGGACGGCGGAAATCGCGGACACTAGCTGCCTACGGGCTAAGCGACATATGCAGAGAGCGAGGTCCCCGTCAGCGAGAGCGGAGCAAAGAGTACCCTACGCAATTTCGAGGTTAGCCCTTTGCAGGGCATTTAAGGCGAGTAAAAAGGCACGATTCAGGCAAATCTGCGAGGACGCCAATAACGACCCCTGGGGCGACGCTTACAGGATTGTCATGGCCAAAACGCGGAACGGAGGTGCGCCACAGGAGTCGTGTCCGATAAAACTGAGTGAGATCGTCAACGAGCTGTTCCCACAGCACGAGGAAGTGACATGGCCGAGGGTCCCATACGACTGGGATACGAGCGAGGAGGAGAGGATTTCGCTGGAGGAACTACGTAACATCGCTAAGTCCCTTCAGCTGAACAAAGCTCAGGGTCCGGATGGCATCCCTAATGTGGTAGTGAAGGCCGCGTTCATGGAACATCCCGAAATGTTCCGGTCTTCACTGCAACAGTACGTGGATGATAGGGTCTTCCCAGATGTGTGGAAGCGGTAGCGATTGGTGCTCCTGCCAAAACCGGGCAAGCCACCAGGTGACCCATCAGCATATCATCCAAAATGTCTCCTGGATACTGCTGGCAAGGTGTTAGAGAAGGTGGTACAGAGCAGGATCCAGCTCTACAGTTCGGTCTTCGGAATGGTCGCAGTACGGTGGATGCCATTCGACAGGTTATCGAAAGGGCAGATGAAGCCAGGTTGAAGAAACGGAGAGGAGACCGGTTTTGCGCAGTGGTCACTCTCGACGTAAAGAACGCTTTCAAGAACGTCAGTTAGGCAGCGATTGCGTCGTCGCTCATCAACATATATTTGTAGGATGGTGGAGTGTTACTTCCGTGACCGCCAACTACAGTATATGACCAGCGAGGGACTGGAAACAGTGAGAGTCTCGGCAGGGGTTCCACAAGGATCGATACTTGGCCCGGTATTGTGGAACATTGTCTACGACGAACTGCTGAGACTGCGTCTCCCCACAGGAGTGAGACTTGTGGGATTCGCCAATGATGTGGTTCTCCTGGCATTGGGCCCTCTCAACCGAAGAGGTCCAGCTACTCCCCACAGTAGCTATCGAGAAGGTGGAAAATTGGATCACCAACCTGATCTCAGCACAATCAGGGACGATCGTGCGATAAAATACCTGGGGGTGATGATCGACGACCGGCTGAGCTTCACGACCCACGTCGACTACGCCTGCAAAAGAGCTGCAATGGCGACACAGCCCTCTAACGGGCCATGTCGAACAACTCGGCGATCCGCTGCAGCAGAAGGAGAGTCCTGGCGAGTGTGACCTCGTCCATTCTGCGATACGGAGTGGCACCCTGGAAGGCAGTCTTGAGCAGGCAGTGTAACCTGCAAAAGCTCTGCAGTGTGCAGCGGCTGATGAACCTTTTTTTTTTTTTTTAGTTGGTAACCACAGGTGGTAAATCCCGGTTTACGGATTGTATTCCAAGGCACGGCGAGCCACCGCGTCCCCCCAGTTTGCTACTCTGGGTCCATGGGTACAATGGGAAGACTCATGATATACTCCGTGTATACCCCCTACTCCCTAAACTCCACCTGGGGCCGCAGACCTGGTTCCCACCTCGAACTGTTTAGTACACTATGCTTCAATAGTGGGAGGTCTATTCGCGCTAATGCGCTCAAAGGCAATACTCATTAACGAGACCACTTTCAGCAAAACCTCTCATCCTTACGACTCGACGCCTGAACTCTCCTCTAACGACTTGAGAACCGACATCTCCTCGCAATGACTCGAGATTCCCACACAAACCTCTCCTCTTTGCGACTTGAGGCCTGATCTCTCCTCTGACGACTTGAGATCCGACCCCTCCTCGCATCGACTCGAGGTTTACCTCTCCTCTGCACGATTCAAGGCCCGATCTCTCCTCTAACGACTTGAAATCTGACCTCTCCTCGTAATGACTCGAGGTGACCACTTGTACCCCTCCTCTTGTTGGTAAGGGGCCTGATCCCTCCTCTTACGACTCGGGACCCGACCTCTTATCATAAAGACTCGGGGTTGACCACACAAACCTCTCCGCCTGAAGGTTTGAGGCCTGACCTCTCCTCTAACGACTCGAAGCCCGACCTCTTATCTTCAGGGTTCGAAGTTTGCCACCTTGCCCGTCGTGTGCCAGATCGAGAGCAGCTTATCCTGGACTCGCGCCTGTCACGGCACACGCGCGGGACTTAACGCAACGACTCGGATGATTCCCGACGAAGACGTCATCCTACACCGACTCGAATGGCTCGCCCGGCGTCGAGAGCCACTCTACCCGTGGGTATTCCCCGAACGAGGAATAACCCTTTCCCAACGATTTCCACTGCGAAGAAGGTCATGTCTTATCCCCGCAGCTTCTGTCGTTGAGAACCGCTCCACTCAGATACTCCCCGAAGGTGGAGCATCCTACTCACGAACGCGGCGCACCCACGGCATCCGATACGCAGAAGGTATTGTCTTATCTTTGTAACTTCAAACCGTGGGGTCGGACGCACTCTACTCGACAGCCCCCCGTCGATGGGGTCAGTCTACTCCGACCGTTGTCCGGTCTTCTTTATCCCCCTTGGTTGGCAACCCTAGGATTTCTGGCCCGCGGATTTTCCTGCCCGTTGTGTGCCAAATCGAGAGCAGCTTATCCTAGACTCGCGCCTGTCACGGCACACATTCGGGACTTGGAACGCTACGACTCGGATGTTTCCCGACGGTGACGACATCCTACACCGACTCGAGAGGCTCGCCCGGCGTCGAGAGCCTCTCTACCCGTGGGTATCCCCCGACAGTGGTTAACCCTCTTCCCTCGAGATCCGCTACGAGGAAGGTAAAGTCTTATCCCCGCAGTTTCCCTCTTAGGAAGCGGAACTACTCGGATACCCCCCGACATTGGGGTATCCTACACACGTTCGCGGCGCACCCCTGACCTCCGCTACGCAGAAGATGTTGCCTTATCTTTGTAGCTTCGATCAAGGGATCGGACGCACACTACTCAGATGCTCCCCGCCGATGGAGTCATCCTACACCGTTCGCGGACTGCCGTTGGTTCCAGCTCCTCTGCAGGGCAGTCATGATCCGGGTGAACCCATCGCTGACCGCATGCCAAGTGTTGGAATCCGCACACATCCTCTGTACAACGTTATCTGCTGTCGTGTCAGGCCCACAGGTGGCAAATATGGAAGTACGTACCGCCGCAAACCTCGGACAGACAAACACCACATGTTCGGGTGTTTCCTCTTCGTCACCACAATCTGGGCAATATGGCGAAGCCACATGTCCAAACCGGTAGTGGTACTTCATGAAGCATCCATGACCAGTCAGGAATTGCGTCATATAGAAGTCCACTTCACCGTGCCTTCTTCTGATCCAGCTCCCGATGTGCGGGATCAGACGATGGGTCCACCTTCCTCTCGTTGAGCTGTCCCACAGCTGCTGCCAGTTGGACATCGAGTCCTCATTGGCGAGATCTCGAACGTTGGGCGTGTCTCTGTTGTCGTAGCAATAGACATCCTCCTCTAGCAAAACCGAGATGGGCATAACACCCGCTACTACACAGGCGGCTTCGGACGACATGGTCCGGTATCCGCTGATAACCCGCAGGTTCATCAGCCGCTGAACGCTGCTTAGTCGCTGCAGGTTACAGCTTCCTCCCAAGGCCTGCCTCCAGGCCGCTGCTCCGTACCGCAAGATCGAAGTGGTCACACTTGCAATGATCCGCCTTTTGCTGCTTTGGATAGCCGAGGAGTTCGGCATCATTCGTGTGAGTGCGGCCGTGGCCATTGCCGCTCTCTTGCACACGTGTTCGACATGGCTCGTGAAGCTGAGCCTGTCGTCGATCATCACCCCTAGGTACTTGATTGCGCGTTTGGACACGATGTTGCACGGTCCAACGGCAATGGTATCTGTTTGGGGTGATTTCAGGTTGGTGATAAGGTTTGTGGTGGGCTAGACGCAGGCACTTGGAGTGCATCCAGCGTTCCACTTCCTGGATAGCTACCGTGGCCAGTAGCTCGACCTCCGCTGTTGAGGAGCCCCTCGCCAAGAGGACTACATCATCTGCAAATCCTACGAGTTCGGCTTCCGATGGGAGGCTCGTTCGTAGGAGTTCGTCGTAAGTGATGTTCCACAGAACCGGGCCGAGTATTGACCCCTGTGGAACACCCGCCGAAACCTCTTGTGTTCGCAAACCCTCGCCGGTCATATACTGCAGTTGGCGATTGTGGATGTAACTTTCCACAAGCCTATACAGATATGCCGGGATCCTCATTTGGATGAGCGACGACGCAATCGCTGTCCAACTGACACTGTTGAAGGCGTTCTTCACATCCAGAGTGACAACCGCGCAAAAGCGGAGCCCTCTCCTCTTGGTCAGCCTGGCCCTGTCCGCTACCTCGATGACCGAGCGGATGGCATCTACGGTGCTGCAACCTCGACGGAAACCAAACTGTTTCCCCGAGAGTCCGCCCTCGCTTTCAGTGTATCTCTGAAGTCGGTTCTGAATCACCTTCTCCAGGACCTTACCCGCTGTATCCAGTAGACAGATCGGCCGATATGCCGATGGGTCTCCCGGCTGATGAACCTGCGAGTAATCATCGGTATGCGTGTCCTCGGTAGCTGCTGATGTTGTGGCGGGGGTCATGCCCATCTCGGTCTTGCTAGAGGAAGATACCTTCTGCTACGAGCACAGGAACATGCCCGACGTGCGGAAACATGTCAGAGAGGCCTCGCTATCCAACTGGCAGCACCAGTGGGACAGCTCGGAACGTGGTCAGTGGACCCATCGCTTAATCCCTAACATTGGATCCTGGATGGACCGGAGACATGGAGAGGTGGATTTCTGCATGACACAGTTCTTGACTGGTAACGGATGTTTCATGATAGTACCACCATCGGTTTGGACACGTGGCCTCGCCATCCTGTCCAACCTGCGGTGACACAATAGAGACACCCGAGCACGTAGTGTTCAACTGTCCGAGGGGTACGTGGGGGGTATTCAAAGGGTTACGTGCTAACATGCTTGCTGCCTGCGGACCACACACGACAGTCGATAACATCGTGCGGAGGATGTGTGAGGATGCCAATACTTGACGCGTGGTCAGCGATGGGTTCACCCGGATCATGACTGCCCTGCAGAGGAGTTGGACCCAGCACCAGTCCGCGACCGGTGTAGGGTGACTCCTTCATCGGGGAGCACCTGAGTAGTGTATGTACGACCCTGGGAGCAGAGCATACAAAGATAAGACTTTACCTTCTGCGTTTGCCGAGCTGCTAAGTACGTCGCGCGTCTGTGTGTAGGATACCTTCAACGTTACCGTCAAGTAGCATCCGAGTCAAACGCTCCCTCTGCGACGGAGGCTGTATAGACCTTCTCCGCAGTTGAACTCGCAGGGGGAAGAGTATTTACGTCGCGGAATACTCTCGTTTAGGGTGGTCTCACGTCGCCGTCGGTGAGACACTCGAGTTGGGTAGGATGATATCATCGTCGGGATTCATCTGAGTCGCAAGCGTCTAAGACCAGTACGTGTGCTGTGACAGGCGCGAGTCTAGGATAAGCTGCTCTCGATTCGGTACACGGCCTGCAAAAACCTAGGGTTGCCAACCAAAAAGGGAGTAGGAAGACCGGACCACGGTCGGAGTAGAATGCCCTTTCGGCGGGGGACATTCGAGTAGAGTGCACCCGATCCTAGCAGTAAAGCATACTACCTTCTGCGTATGCGGAGCTGTTAGGTACGTCGCGAACGATGTGTAGGATACCTCCACCGCCGCGCAGTATCTGAGTAAACGCGCTCCCTACGAGGGAAGCTGCGGGGATAAGACTAGACCTTCTTCGCAGTCGAACTCGTAGGGGGAATAGTATTTACGCCGCGAAATACTCTCGGGTAGGGTGACTTCACGTCGTCGGCGGGTGAGTCACCTGAGTCGGTGTAGGATGAATTCTTCGCCGGGAATCATCCGAGTAGTTTTTCGTAAAGCCCCAGACGTGTGCTGTGACAGGCGTGTGTCCAGGATAAGCTGCTCTCGATTCGACACACGGACGGGCAAAGAGAGGGCCTCGAGCCAAGCCAAGCGGAGCCAAGATCTCGAGTCGTTAGAGGAGGCTCTCTTGCAGTGGAATCGAACAGAGGTGGATCGCACGATACTCATGGGAACCAAGCTAGTCTCGAGATGGAAGTAAAGGCCTGACCTCGAGTCGTTAGAGGAGAGATCCTTAGTCTTGAATCGTAACAAGAGGCAGGGTATATATGCTAGAGTTTGACTCGAACTGGAGTTGCCGATGAGCGCTTAAGCTTCGATGCAGGTCCGGATGGGAATTATGGCCAGAGTGTACTTTATGGCGTAGGGGTACTTAGTATTATGAGTCGTCCAATTGCACTCATGAACCCAGAGTAGCATACTGGGGGGACTTGGTCGCTCGCCGTGCCTTGGAATGAAATCCGTAAAAAGGATTTACCTCCTGGGTGATCAACTAATAAAAAGAATGTAGTTGGAGTAGACTCGCCCCATCGACGGGGCGCTGTCGAGTAGAGTGCGTCCGGCCCCACGGTTTAAAGCTACGGAGATAAGGCAACATCTTCTGCGTAGCGGATGCCGTGGATGCGCCGCGTTCGTGCGTAGGATGCTCCACCTTCGGGGAGTGTCCTAGTTGGGCGGTTTCCAAAGACAGAAGCTGCGGGGATAAGATTATACCTTCTTCGCAGTGGAGAATACACACGGGTAGAGTGGCTCTCGACGCCGGGGGAGCCATTCGAGTCGGAGTAGGAAGACGTCTTCTTCGGGAATCATCCGAGTCGTTGCGTTAAGTCCCGCGCATGTGCCGTGACAGGCGAGTCTAGGATAAGCTGCTCTCGATCTGACACACGACAGGCAAGGTGGCGAATCTTGAATTCTGGAGATAAGAGGTCGGGCTTCGAGTCGTTGGAGGAGAGTCAAGCCTCCAACCTCCAGGCGGAGACGTTTGTGTGGTCAACCCCGAGTCTTTATGATAAGGGTTTGGGTCTCGAGTCGTAAGAGGAGGGGTACAAGTGGTCACCTCAAATCGCTACGAGGAGACGCCAGATTTCAAGTCGTTAGAGGAGAGATCGCACCTCGAATCGTGCAGAGGAGAGGTAAACCTCGAGTCGATGCGAGGAGGGGTCGGATCTCGAGTTGTTAGAGGAGAGTTCAGGCGTCGAGTGGGAAGGATGAAGGTTTTGCTGAAATTTGTCTCGTTAATGAGTATTGCCTTGGAGCGCACTAGCGCGAATAGACCTCCCACTATTGAAGTATAGTGTGTTAAACAGTTCGAGGTGTACCCATTGTGCCCATGAACCCAGAGTAGCAAACTGGGGGGACGCGGTGGCTCGCCTTGCATTGGAATACAATCCGTAAACCGGGATTTACCACCTGTGGTTACCAACTAAAAATAAAAAAAAGTAGGAACCTCCAGAAAATTTTCATAAAAAACTGACAGTTGAAAAGTTATTTGCAGATTTTATTTTCAATTTTTATTAATTCTAATGCGGATTTATTCTACTTTTTGATTATTTCTCGCGTTGTTTTTCATGCCGATAAATACATCCATTACTGACTGCGTTGTTGAAGGTAGTGCCTTCTATATCAGGACTCCTTTTTGTCACAGAAAAGTTTGATACGTGTTTAAGCATCTTTTAAAAATGCTCATGAACATTTTTAATAACTTTAGTTCTCTCTGAAATTCTATCCGTCTAAAATAAGGTTTCCAGATTGGCCGGTTTTATCCGGGTTTGGCCGAATACTTTATATCAAATTTGGGAAAAGTCCGGTCCGGCCTGGTTGCCTGAATTTTATTAAAAAAGCCCGGATTTTGACCGGGTTGAATTTCATTCTCATTTTCTGATAAAGCTTAAAAAATAAATTGTGTTTCAAACATTTTTTATTTATGCGTTCAAAAAAATTTTTTGAGCAATTTTCATAAAAATAATTATCAAAAGTTTTTAAGAAGCTTGAATGAAATAAGATTAAAAATCTGCTAATAAGTTTTGACAAAAAAAAAATTCAAGTTTTTTTTCTTGATTCTGGTCGAGAAATTGCTGGGTTTTGACTAATTTTTTCCGGATATTGCTAGGTTTTGTGTTCGACAATTTTGCAATCGCGGATAATTGCTGTAAAACTTTTGTTTTTAATCTTTAATAAATTCGCTGTAATTTCTTGAAAAAAAAAACGAAAAATTCCATACAACATAAAATTCTTATTTGCAAAAAATAATTCACCTTTAAATTTGTTCCTTCGTTATTCCTATATAGTTCTAGCATGACTCCGTCAGCTATTTAAACCAATGAGACGTCTAGTAATATTTCATCAATAACGAAAAATTAAAAGTCTCTAACCCAATCTCACATAGATGCAATAGAACCAAAACAATTAACAGGATCCGTTCCAAAACGCAACTGTCATCCTGACAGTGTGTCGTCGGTCGCAGACGAAGATCATTAACGAAACTTTCCGACACAGACGAACCCTTCGAGGATTATCATCACATGTTATGAGAAACGAAACAAATTATAGAACAATCCTCTCCGAAGATAACGACCAATGACATTGAACCAGTCAGTTCCGAGAGCCAAACAAACATAAATAAATGTGGATGTATACAAAAATAAAAGAGCTACATCAACAGGAAAGTTAATAAAACTTTCCACCGAAGAATTCCCAACAGCCAGTGATACTACGGGTGATGTTTTATCTTCTCAGCCACGCATGAAAACAAAGAATGGGGAAAAAACAAAAAAAAAACCCGATATATGTATGAATGTAAATATAAATACATCCACATATAGAAGCACCACCTACTCTCACTCGGCAAAACGTCACAAACAATATAAAATGACACGGGTCTTTGGGTGTCACATAAAATGAACATTTATACTTTGACAATCGCAGTAGTCTGGTGAAAAGTTCAGAACAGCAAGCGAGCGAGACACGGCATTCTAGGACCTGAGGAAGTTTGATAACCAACGAAAAAAAAGAAATAAAGAGATGTTACCGGGAATGAAATGAAACGCTCGTTTGTGCGTTACCCACCTAAATATACGAGGTGCCATATTATGTTTTTAAAAAGGACGTGGCGCTCCCCTTAATATGTGTTAAAGTCACCACACTCAACTCAAATAAAGTATCAAGGTAGAATACGGAAATTCCCAGCGAAATAAAATAAAAATCATTGCTAACAAGCGCACCCCATCGTCGTCGTCGTCGTCTTCGTCCTCGTGAAGAGTTGAGTTGAGGCAAAATGGCTCGGTGCCATAAATCTGACACATGTTTGCTTCCGCTTGTTTGTTTGACTTTTGATTTCACCTTTTTTATTGTACGTTTGGGAAAGATTTATTTACTTTTGGCTTTTTCTCGGATTAAAGTAGGGGTTTTCGGAAAAGAATATTTCAAAAGAGATCAGATTTCGCCGAGTGACATTTGAAAATTTGCACCCATTCCGAAGGTTTGAACTTTTCCTGGAAATATGCTAGAAACCTTGGTTGAGCGCAAAATATGCAACGAGCTGCGTTGGTAATTGGAAAAGTTATCATCGGCAGCCAGACAGAGAGACAGACACGGTCAAGTCGAGTAGAGTCGAGTTCATTACATAGACCAGAAATTTATCAAAGAAATCTGCATTGTGTAGTTTTACTAATGAATTGCCAGGGATTATTTCGCATTAACAATGGACGTCCGAATCGCTGCAAGTGTCAAATATGGCGGAGTGAATCATTCGACGTTTTGTTGTGCTGTTTGCCTTTTCCATTGTTGTGCAGCACAACAACATGAGACTTCGGTTGAATCGAAGCAGCAGGGATAGAAGTTTTTTTTATTTGTTCACTTGCTGCGATTAAAGCTGAAAGTACTGGTGATTTTTTTTATTATCTGACAGGTTCGCGCCGATGGTATTCAGATCTTCCCCCAAATTTAATATATGATTCATTTTGATGGTTTTAAAACACTTGTATTTTTTCAGACACCTAACATATTTATTTTTTTCAATTTGATTCGGTAATTATTTTTTTTTGCAAACCTTTTTTCAAAGCTACATAACTCTATTAAAACTTTGAAAAATGGTTATATTGTATTTACAGAAATATCTTATCAAATCTAAATCGAAAAACAAAATTGTTATAAATCTGAAAAAAATACATGTGTTTTTAAGTCGTAAAAATGAACCAAAATTTAAATCTTGGGGGAGATCTGAAGACCCCCGGCGCAAATTGTCGGATAATAAAAAAAAACATACTGTCAAATATGCGCATCCCTACAAGCTCGTACATTTAATTGGAAAAAGTGAGTCGCTCAAATTTAAATAAATCAATCAGAATCAATTCCAAAATGTTTTTCTTTTTATAGATTTTAAAAATGACTGTTAAATATCTAAATAGGCTCTTGCATTTTGACTTTATTTGAGATGTTTTCTGCCTTAGGCTGGTTCACCTTAAATTTGAGAATAACAACGCTGAACATTTTTCTTTTCAGTAGTAATTTCTTATCATGATTTTTTTGGATGATTAAACGAAATGATTCAATTTTTCAAAACACAAAAACCAAACAAACAGATCAACGGTATTTGCTGATGCTAAACTTTAGCTGTTTGTTTACTCCGCAAATTTTTGGTGAGGATTTTGAGCCGGCAAATGTACCCTTGTACAGAAAACGATAGATTTGTGTAAAAATGTCTCTAACCGCTTTGTCGTGCTCATGTTTATTGCACTCGCTAATCAGTCAAAATAGACGTACAGTGTGACCCATAAAAAATGCGTTAATATTTAGGAGTATGTTTAAGGTTGTTTTTGACGATTTTAAGCATATTTTTTGTGGGTGTATAAGCTCTAATCTTCATCTGTCAGTTGACGTAAGGAATACAGTAGTTTTGTATGCGCTATAACGGCCGGTTGTACAAAAAGAAGATTCGGGATGTCAGATGAATGTTTGACGTTTTGAGCTAGGAAAAAATGTAAACAAAAGGCTGAAAATTTTCGATGAATTCAATGTTCAATTAAATATGTTTTTTTCCTCAGATAAATCATAAAAAGTAAGTAGAATCAATTTTTAGGTCTTCTTTAAATAGTTCAAACATTTTTTTGAAAAAATGTTTATAATTGCTAAGCGGTAAATTGTGTTTCAAAAACTTTTTTTTGCTTTTTTGTTAACCTTCATCCCTGGTTCTGGCTGTAAATAGGAGGATATGAAGTTTAAACCGAAGGATTTTCCTTCCGAGCAGTCTGGATTTGAACCCTTTCGATTCTTCGATGCAGGCGTATGTTCAAACGAAGGACTGTGGATCCTCTCACCCAAGTGCCAATTTTCTGAAGGCTTCCATCTTTGAAGCGTGGGCATCAACGTCAGAGGCTCATATTGCGATGGTAAGATCTCGGTTCAGATCTCGCCTGGAGAGTAGAATTTTTTTTTTAAATATGTTAATCTTTTTGCCTGAATGAATGAAACAGTTTTTAAATTATGTTAATATCAAGCAACGTGTTTGTTTTTAACCATGATGACAGATTTTCAAAAAAAAATGGGTTATTCTGTGTTTTTCTAAATAAGTTTAATATCTTTGGAAATTCAGGTATAGATAATTCTAATTTTTCCATTAATTATCATTCTTTCTTTCGGAGCTACAAAAAAAATTTATGACACAGAAATATTTACGGATATTGCTGAAAAGCACGTCAGAGAAGTGTTTTGTTAGGATATTCGATAAATACTGTTAGGCTCTAGATCCGATTATCAGATCTTGCTCGATTTTGACAAGTGACCTCCTGGTAAGCTTCTGATCAATTTTAGCTTAAAGCTGGTGAGATTTATAATATTTTATTCTACCTTTACTGCCGTGATATGCCGAAGCGACGTACATCGCGACGTACAAAGCGTTTTTCTATCTATACAATCTATGTAAAGATGTTTAAAAATTTTAGCTTTTTGCATTACAACTCGTTACTTTGCGTACAAATGCTTCAAATACACATTAGTCACTTTGGCATACAAAACTCATTTTCACCAGAAACGATGAAATACGGTTTACATTTTAAAAATGTTACGTTTAAAAAAAGGTCATCTTCAAAGCAAATACAGGTTCAACAATACTGACGGTATTATTTATACATTGGATTTCATCGACATTTGCG
Source organism: Uranotaenia lowii (assembly GCF_029784155.1). Taxonomy (NCBI): domain Eukaryota; kingdom Metazoa; phylum Arthropoda; class Insecta; order Diptera; family Culicidae; genus Uranotaenia; species Uranotaenia lowii. Next base: position 365,899,719 of record NC_073693.1, read on the forward strand.
CCAAACGTTTTCCAGAACTGCCAACTGATAGAACTGTATCGAAAAGTCATTAGAATTTTGTTGAACTAGTATACTCAAAAATGGGGGAAATTTTTTCTGTGTGCATGCAAGCAAAAGTTTGTTTACATGCTTAAAAATTGTTGTGCAATCAACTTGTTCGGATTAGTTTTCCCTTGTTACTATGGTTCGTATATATCTTGAAACTAGAAACAAAATGCTGCACACTTCGTGCACTGAAAATCGCAAAATGGTTCAAAGTAGGTACACCACACAAGCGTGAAAAATATCATCGACAAACATGGTAACGAGTCGTCCTTGAAGTCTCTGCCTAGATTCGGTAGAAAACCTGGTTCCAGTCAGCTCCATTTTAATGCTAAAGTAGTCACTCATATCAAACGTAACCGATCGGTATCAATACGTTATCTGGCTAAAAAGTTCCAAACCAGCATTTAGACCATGGGTGGCCAACATTTTCAACAGGCGGGCCAAATTTCAGAAATAAGATTGGCTGGCGGGCCAAAGAAAAATTGTTCTGGAGTATTCGAAAAAAATAGCAGATTTTCGAAAACGCTATAAAAACATTTGCCTAAGTCACATCGAGTAAAAATAAAGCTTTACAGGTTGGCTGGTTTGCCCGGATATTTAACACAAAATTTGGGCTGAAAGAATTCTGGCAATCTTATTATAGATTCATCTTTATAAGTCATTTTTGTTACTTGCATATTTTTACAAATTTTGCTCCATTTCAAAAATAGTATAAATATTACGCAAAACGAAATGAATTATGCCTTCCAATTTATGTACGTCAATCTTTCCGAGGCATTTAAAATCTCATCTGCTTACAATGGACATAAAGTCAATTTTATATCCAAACTTAAAAAAATGACCGCCCATTTTTTCAAAATTTCCTAGTTCCTTAGAAAAATAAGATAGACAAATTAAAAAAAAAACCGCAGAATGATATTGCTGAAAAAAAGCATTCACAAGCTTTTGACATTAAAAAGAATAATTTCTTCAACGAACTCTAGTTATTTCATAAATAATATTGATTTTTCAAAGTACGGACCTCAACTTCAACTCAATCAAACTCTTTCGAAATTTTCAATATCTCGATTTGTCAAGTGAATTTGGAAGGCTTTCTATGAAGAGGATAAATACGAATTTGAGTCTTTTTTAATCATTGCACCTCTTCAAGTTAAAGTTTTGCTAAAATAAATCGTTCTTCTGAAAGATATGTCAGTATTAAACCGGTTCTAGTTGAATTTTACTACCCAACAGTAAATTCGTTCTAATTTTTTATTATTGATGTTCATAAACACAGAGCAAGATGCCAATTAAACTATATTTGGATTTGGTCTCATTTTCATGAATATACCCTTTTCTATTCCAGCTTAGCAAACAACAACAAATTGGGAAAAATTACAGATCAAACCTTTGATATTTTATATAATTTGCAAAAGTTATTAAATTTTGATGGATGAACGAAGTTATTGAAATAGAATTCATGTTAAGAATGGTTGAAGTTGTTGTAAAAGTATAATTTGAATAATGATGTTGATATGCTTTGGTGATGTTTTACGATTTTTGAACGAATCTGATATGGCCTTACTATCTTACTGAGATGAGGTGCAGTACGGTCGAATGATCTTCATGCCAATGATATGTAGTCATCTAAACTCATTCGGGAAACATTGAAAAATGTGTGATAGAATTTACAGATAATGTGTCAAATATCGTACAATTTTGATAATATAAAAATTGTAATTGTAATTGTTTTTAATCAGTGACGATAACCTTTTTTGAAAAATTATATGAGACCCGCAGAGCCAAACGGGGTATAAGTGCAAAAATGACGAATTTTGAATTAATAATGCCAATCGATTCTCCATGTTTAATTTCTTAAATTTTTTTAAATTATATTCGCATATTTTTACGTATGAAAGAAAAATGCAACTGTTTGAAAAATGTCTAGAAAATTACCAAACACAACAATTTAAAAGCGTGTTTTCTTGAAATTAGTTTTTATACACTTTTACCCCTTTGGCTATCACTTTTAAGGGATTTTCAGATGTTTGTTTTGATTTTAGTAAGAGTAGATTCAAATATATTTTTTCCAAATGATATATGCAGACCATGGAAACCGATCAATTCTTAGAACATGGCTTTTTGAGAATGAGGTTCGCGGGCCACAAAAAGTTGGTCGCGGGCCACATGTGGCCCGCGGGCCATGGTTTGGCCACCCATGATTTAGACGATACAGAGAATCAAGACCAGGAACTCCTCGAAGACGTACAAGAAGTGGAAGGTGCCTAAGAAATCAGTTCAGCTCCAATCTCGAGCAAAAACAAATGCACGGAATTTTTATGAACGGATTCTACCTACCTACCTACCTAAGGGTCCAGCGCCGATTGACCGGCGCATAGGGCTGAGATAAAAGATCTCCACTGCTGGCGATCCGGAGCCAGCGTCTTCACTTGCTGCCAGCCAAGGTTCTCGTCAACTGTGCGGATTTCAGCGGCTAGACTTCGCCGCCACGAGCTTTTGGGCCTGCCTCTTCTTCGATGCCCATCTGGATTCCAGTCAAGCGCCTCTCTGCAAATCTCGTTTTCATCTCTTCGCAGCGTGTGCCCAATCCATCTCCACTTACGTTCCCGAATCTCGATTTCTAGCGCCTTTTGATGACACCGGCGATGAAGTTCAACGTTTGAGATCCAGTTGCCAGGCCACCAAGCGCGGATGATGTTCCGCAGGCAGCGATTCACAAAAACTTGCAGTTTTCGCGTCGTCACCGCATATGTGCACCTAGTTTCACACCCGTACAGCAATACGGATTTGACGTTTGAGTTGAAGATTCGGATCTTAGTTCGTAGAGAGATCTGGCGTGACCGCCAGATGTTTCGGAGACTCGCAAACGTAAATCGGGCTTTTCTGATCCGGGTTTCGATGTCCTTCTTGGTACCACCATCAGGCGTAATCTGGCTACCAAGATACTGGAAGCACTCCACTATCTCAACCTGTTGTCCAGCTACCACGAAATTGGAACGATTTTCTGTATTGATTTCCATCGACTTGGTCTTTCCGACATTGATTTTGAGACCTGCTGCCTTGGAGCTTTCGGTGAGGTCGTCGAGTTTGCTCTGCATGTCTTGTTGTGTTTGGGCGAGCAAAACAATATCGTCTGCCAGGTCAAGGTCGTTCAGTTGCTCCATGGTTGAAGGATTCCACGGCAATCCTCGGTTTGGTCTACAGTCAATCGATCCAGTCAAGATCTCATCCATTACGATGAGAAAAAGCAGTGGTGACAAAATACATCCTTGTCTCACTCCAGCAGTTACCAGGATTGGTTCGGACAAGACACCGTCGTGCAAGACCTTGCACGAAAATGCCTCGTACTGTGCTTCGATGAGATGGACTAGTTTCTCTGGGACCCCTCGTCGTCTAATAGCAGCCCAGATGTTTTCGTGGTTCAGTCGGTCAAATGCTTTTTCGAAATCAACGAACACCAGCAGAAGAGAGTCCTGGAATTCGTTGATTTGTTCCAGTATTATTCGTAGCGTTGTGATGTGGTCCACACATGATCGTCCGGATCGGAATCCAGCTTGTTGCCGTCGGAGTGTAGCGTCGATTTTCTCCTGGATCCTGTTCAGGATCACTTTGCAGAGTACTTTGAGGGTTGTACAGATCAAAGTTATGCCACGCCAGTGGAAGTTCCATAGAGAAAACATATTTTTGTTGAACTCTAAGCAAGTTAGCAAGTAAATTCTTCTAAGGATATTCTATTGGGCACTTAACAGGAAGGTTGGAATGTGGAAAAAAAGGGTCAACCGTGCCTTAGGTGCCAAGGTCGGGTACATTTACCCTAATCACATTTATTCTCGTTAGGTCATGTATAGGGTCAGGTTACAATAGTGATTGGTATATGCTTGGATTATCCATTCTTCATATTCACAACACTTCGCTAATAATCCCCTATCTGTTCAACCGGCAACAATTCCAGGGAACACTACGAGTTCACTCTTCGTCAATTTTAGAACAATAGCGAATTGAGGTTCTTTCTCACTTGCGACTCTCTGTTATTGTTTATATTTGCACTCAGAGATGCCAATGTGCCTGATTTTTCAGGATTTGCTTGATTTTTCAAGGCTCAGACTGACATTTAAAGGGAATTTTTCGATTCAGTAGAATTATTCAACCAAGTAGGCTCACAACACAGATAAAAGTATAAATGTGGAGCGATGGCCAAAAAAGAGGTAATCACTTTGAGCGCAATTTCCGTTACTTTAACCATTCGTTTCATAAAGTAACAAATTTGCAACAATTAATGTATGGAAAAAGTGAAAAATCGTATTTTATTTTGATGTTTTTTCTTGATGTACTCATCATTTTGAGCTGTAAAAATGATTTTTAAGGAAAAATAAAAAATCATGAAATGAAGGGTTAACGTAGCCAGATTTTATCTGATTTTTATTTCAACAGATTCCTGATTTTTGTTAAAAAAAAAGTTGCCAACCCTATTTGCACGTGTTTCCAGTCTGTTTTAATTTCTGATTCTCATTTTATTGAAATACCGTTTTTTTTAATTGGTTTGAAAGTGTCGTTACCGAATGATTAAATGCAACCGAAATTGTTCCACTTTTCAGTTTGACCGCCACAAAGAACGGAAGAACTCCTTTCTCTATTTCATCCTTGTTCAAACTGATTTCGTTCTATCTAATAAAGGCATGTGAAAGCGTTGCCACATTCAAAGCTATATTCTCACATCTCTATCATACATACACTCTGAAAGAATGTGGTGATCTCAATTTTAACTGATGAAAATCATCAGATTCCGTCAACTGGGGCAACATGCAACACATTTCAACTTCAATGGCTTCTAGAAAACTTATGTCCATAGATAACCATACCCCTTATGCACCAATTGATTAAATTAATAGGAAATCAAATTGACGCAGTCAGAATATAATAAGTTTCTTCAGTATTTTTTTTTATTTTTGAAAAACATGTCATTCTTAAAATATTTAGAAAAAATGATAACTTTCAACAAACTTCGTTTTTTATGAATAATCTTATAAGACTTATGAAAATATGTAATTTTTTATAAATTTGTGATGCTATAAAAGCCATTAGGCATAAAAACATCAATTGTTGTAATATTTAGTTCTCTAAGTATAAACTAATTAAAAAAAATTCTAAACATAAGGATGCTGTACACATTTAGAGGTAAAAATACTACAAAAAATTCTACTAGCTGAAATCATAACAAAAAAATGTTTGGATGAATGAGATTTCAATGTTGACAAATGCGTGATGCAAAACAATCATAATCTAGTGTCTCTTTGTTTTGCATTTTGTTGCATCTTCTCCCAGGAAGGGAACTGAATTATAAAAAAAAATATTTAAAAAAATTGATGACTGTTCAAAAAATATTTTGGCAAGTATTGGTATAGGGTGATGAAACCACTAAAAAAGTTTGTTCAACGCAGGTTTCAGCCGCAGGTTTATTCATCCCCATAAAAATAATCTTTATTTACTACTTCCTTAAGGTCCCTCCATAACAACACTCTATTCGAGCGATTGCTAGGAATTCCTTCAGTGATCGTCATTCCGTGGGTTTTAACCGGGGATCTGAGATGGAGAGAGAACTCATTGTATTTGGAATGGTTATGATAAAAATTTCACGCTTTCGGCCTAATTTACTACAATTTACACAATTTTATTCTCTCTGAGCATTGGATCCTCTTATTTCAACACAAATTTACTCATTTTCCCGCAAAATCTGCCACAATTAACCCGAGGGATTGCAGTGGAGAGAGAATACTTTGCGTTTTGAATGGTAATGATCAAAATTCAACAACTGCTTAACAAATTGCAACAATTTGCAACAATTAGCACATTTTAACTCTCTCTGAGCACCGGTTTCTCTCATTTTAACTTTAACCTTCTAATTCTCTCTAACAAATTGCACAAATTATAACAAATTCAATCATTAGCTGCCAAATTTGTTTGATCATTGACGATGATTCTCCGTTTATCTCAGTTCCCTGAATTAACCACAATTTCAATCATTGGCAGCACATCTTGCGTAATCATGAGCGTAACTTCTCTCTCCATCTCAATCCCTTGGTTTCAACAGACAGACTTAACTGAACCTCTGTATCTCTCTTGCTTCTAAACCGATATGTACAAATTTTAAAGTTTTGGAAAGCTTGTAATGTAGCTCAAAAGGGATTTACAGACAATATTGAGCAAAAATGATTCACTTTAAGTAAGGTTTTTACAGCACATTTTTTACATTTTTGTGATCATAGCCTTGAAAAAAAAAATCATTAAAAGATATAACGCAACATACAGCTTAATACTTTCACTTTTTCAGGCACTACATTTTTATTGATCAATAGGTTGTCCCAAAATGACGTGATGACTGGATGAAAAAAATTTTGTTTGGAACCAATTGAAATTAAATCATGTTTATAGGTTCTACAAAAGCAATTTGTGGAAAAAGTCCATTTTTCAACGATTTCACATGAAAAATATAGTTTCTTAAGTTTTCACTAAATTTCAATATTTTATATTTTTTTTTCAAATTTGGTTAGGATTCCATAGTGTAGATTTAAAATAAAATATGATCTAAATTTGTATCACAATTTTAAATCACATTTTTATATTTAACTAACCATAACGTGTGCCTATCGGAATAAAACGTAGAATGAATAATGAAATATCAACTATAATTTTTGCTCCACTTGTAGATGATTTCACTGTTTTTGCTAGAATTTTGTTTGGTGACGAAACAAGCATTTTTTGTCCAATTTAAAAAAAATAATTATATTAACAAAAAATCAATATGCTAAGTATCATAATAACTTTATCTTACAACATTATCATTAACAGAAGTGAAAAAGTAATTATCATCATGTAGTCATCAGTGTTCTTTCGTTTTTCTAGTTTTAAATATTTTAGCTAAATTTACTTATGCTTTCAAAAGAACATAAAGAATGCTTAAATTTCTAGAAAAATGGTCATCAATCAAAACGATGATGGAAAAAAAACAAATAAAAACACCTGTTTTGCATACTTTTTCAAGTCACCGACATATAAATTATTTTAGGTTAAGTATTGACTGGTATGTTACGATGAATAACAATCAACTTAGGAAAAAAATCGAGAAATTTATTCGATTTGCTTCTTAAGATTTCGATCTCTGTGCGGCGTTATATCATAATTCAAAAGTAAATTATGAAGTTTGAACATATTTGAGACTGTTAGAAGAAAACTGTTATTTTTTTAATCCGGTATCATTTTCCTTAATTTTAAAATACATAACAATTTAAATCCCTAAACTTAATCTAAACCAGGCATGTCAAACTGGGGGTTCGCGGGCCGCATGCGGCCCGCGGCTTTGGTCAATGCGGCCCGCGTAGCCCCGTCTTAAATTTTCACAAAATTCCCTACTACGCAGAAGTACGCTGGCTTTCCTGCGACAAAATGTTAAAAAGATTTTTTTTTGCTACGAGAGGAAATTTTAATATTATTTTTGGAAATGAAAGGTGAACCTGTTGAACATTTTCAAGCAGACGACTGGGTTCAGGATTTGGCATTTGACGTTGATCTCAAAGGCCACCTGCAAGATTTGAACTTAAAGCATCAAGGAAAAGAAAAAAAATTTCATAACTGCTTGTGATGATGTTAAAAACTTTCAAGCGAAGTTACGGTTTGGACCAACCAAATTTCCAAAGAAAACCTTGTGCAGGTGTCAAAAACTGGAAAGAACAAATGAGGCTGCATCATTTGATCAATTCGTACTTCACCTAGAATCGTTACTAGATGAATTCAAAAGCCGTTTTCGTAACTTTAATTCATACGAGCAAGAATTTTCGTTGTTTGTATCTCCATTTAAGTTTGCTCCTAAAAATGCTGCAGATAATTTGCAACTAGAGTTGATAGAGCTGTAGTGCGATTCTTTATTAAAAGCGAAATACATTGAAGTGGCTGTACCAAAATTTTACAGCTATTTGCTTGAACGCTACGTTGAGTTACGGAAATTTGTTGCCAGAATTCTTGCTATGTTTGCAAGTAGCTATCTATGTGAACAGTTTTTTTTTCAAAATGAAAGCTACAAAAACTCCTCATCGTTCGAGATTATCTGATAAAAATTTATCATCAATAATGAAAGTGTCAGTGACAAATAAACTTCAACCTGACAATAGATATAGACCTAGGTGGGGTAATTATGAACAAAATTACTCAGTTTTTCATACTATCAGCTCAAACAAGTAGCTCTTTAATTTTGGAATTCTGGAAAGTAACCAAAAGTGAATGGCTGGTTCCCTTCTTCATTTTAAGATTTTTTTTTTCTAATTTTTAAGTTGCAGCTTGGGGGCGTAAAACGCTTGTTCATAATTACCCCGTTTGTTCATAATTACCCCGCATCTTGAAAAGTATGGGGTGAATATGAACACTTCTTTGTGCGTGGGTGGAAATTTTTTTCATCATAAAATCATATCACACCACATGAAGCGTCGTCAATTACCAAACGTAAAACTTTCGAAAACAACATTTCATCTCCATTCACATTGACGAGGGAGTCAATTTATACATCTCAAACATCTCAAAACGATTTTCGTTTCTCAGAGACATTATTTTATTTTAATAATTCTAACTACAAAATTTATACAGTTAGGTTTGCAAGTTGTAACTGTAACTTATCAATAGAATGACAGACTATCACATTTGATCAGTTTTGAGTCCCTACTATGACCCTAACGGCGCTTACGGCGTTTGTTCATAATTACCCCACTTAGCCCTAATGCATTATAATATAAGAATGTTAAACATTAAAAGCTTACATAAAAATTTAACGCAAAATTTTATTGTATCTAATCTCCGCGAAACTAGTATGTTATGTTTTCTAACTGATTTTGGCTGCGGCCCTCTACGTCATAGAAAATTTTTAATGCGGCCCGCACACTTAAACGAGTTTGACATGCCTGATCTAAACTATTTTCACTCGGGAGCACAATTGATGAATAAGAGCTTGGGGTTTTGATGACCTGTTTTTTCTATGATATTTTTGCTCAAACAATGCTGTACGAATTTAAAAAAAATTAAGAGAAATATCCCTTATTACTTTTTACTTATTCATTTTTAAGTAGTAGTTAAGTTAGTAGTATTATTTATTGAAATGAAAATTTCAAGAAAACATCCGAAATTCTCTAAAATGATAAACTAGCATTGAATAAGGAATCCATTAGTAGCATTTTTTTCTAACTTACTTTCAGCGCTGGTTAACATCTTTGAAGTTGCTTTAAAATCTTAATGATTTAGTTATTCGATTTGAACATTATAAGAGAGCCTGCAATTTGTTAAAAAAAACCTATTCTTAGCTATCCAATAAGCTGAATCCACAGACAAGTTAAATCTGTCCAGTTCTCAAGCAAATTAAATGATGTTGACCATTGTTGAATATAAATTATATTTCCATAAGTTAAATTAACTGATTGAATATTTGTGGTTCAATTTTAATACTTACAATCTTGATTAAAATTCAAGGTTTTAGTAAACTAATAAAGCTGTATTGTTAATTTTTTCAACGGGAACATTATAAGTTTCTTTATCCACTAATACTTTTCATAAAATTGCATTCCTTGAATAAAATCTTGTGGATGTTTTTTAAAATAAAAACTGACTGACTTCGGTTACAAATTTTAAACTTTGAAATTGAAATAATAATCCAAGTACTAAGTCATCTCTATCAATGTTTATTCCTCAGTGATTAGTAATCTTGATAACTTTATTTTGAGCTCCGAGCGAAAAGCCTTTTATTTCGAGCTAGTTTTTCGATGAGTGACTTCGACTCCTCATTGGGTGAGCTCATTAACTTTCCTATAAACCTAATTACTTGCAGACGGCCGTATCCAAATTCGACCCACATTCAAATGGCCACCGGATCGTTGTTGTTAGGTATCGATTAACTACGTATCTGCCGCCTACCCACGAATGGCAAAACATCAAATAGCAAATTAACCCAAATGTATCCCAGAACTGTTTACCGATTTGGTGGCACACGTGTTGTGGTTTGGTTTGAATTCCACATCGTAACTGTACGGGGAACTGATTCTGATGCTCTGCCTCTGTCCATCTGTCTATCAGATACAACCACCGATTCAACCACACCGTGCTGATTGGGTTTGGTAGCTAGTTTTCCAGTCAGTGACTGTCCATTAGGCAGCCATTCCGTTAAATTGGTATATATGTAGTAAATTATTTTAGCTTTCCACGTATTAACTTACTTTTCGTTTAGAGAAGGTATCGTCTGTTAAGTATGTTTAACAAATCGACATCGATAGAAATCAAAAGACTAAGTTAAAGAGTCATCAAGATCTTCGGATAATATTGTCTGGATAATGAATCAATCCATTTCTTCTCAAGTGACCAATATCGTTCTGTCAAAGCGAATTGATTGGATTGCGTTTTGATTCGAATAACGTCTTCTTCTTCCGGTGGAGATTTCTTTCGCATGAAAAGACGCTTGAAGCCCCAAAAGATGTCAATCGTTCGTATCCACCCATGCCATTTTTCTACTCCACCCCATTGAAACTTTTTTGAGGAGCCAATCGAAAGCCAAGTAGTAACATAACGAGAGCAACGAGAGTAGAAAAAAAACTTGATGATCCTGTCAAGTACGACAAGTGTCACCCTTGAGCCGAACTTTACGCCTCAAAAGGCGCCTCGAAACGGAAGCTTAAGCGTAAAAAAGCGACAAGGAGCAGGGGCGATCCTTTTGACCTGACATGCTCGTCTTCGTCTTCTTTAGAATTTGGCTGGCATCACACCGTATGATGTTCGTTTATGAGCTATTGGAAGAGGCTTTCCGTTCAATAAACACGGGGATTACATGGGACAAACTTGCCGTCTTTGGAGCTTACTTACTTCCTTAGGCGAGGGTAACTTTGGAACAGATTTCTCTGGCCGGAACGGGAACAATCTGGACTACATATGCCGGGTCCAATATGGGTGGTCGGTTGGCTGGCAATAAATGTCGTCTTAGTTGACTGCCTTTAAAAATTATCGGACTCAGCTTGTTGTAAGAGGATTTTATATCAAGAGATGGGTCGAAAAAGGTGGGGATTTTAGTATGTTTGAACTTTCAGTTAATTGATTGAGATCATGGCCGTAGGAACGGGGTGCGGAGGAGGGTTTGGGGGCTTAATACCTCCCCCCTTGAGGGTTCAGGGAGAACAAGTGAGGTGTTCTACTCTACACTAATATTTTTAAACTCTTATTCAAATTTTGATGATTGAGTGAGGTCATTCAAGATTAACAGTGTTGACTCAGAAATGCTGCCAAAACCTCAAAAACTAATCCTAGGTTCAGAATTCTGCTACAGATTTCCAAAACTTTCTCACTTATATCTGAATTATAAATTTCAAACTTGATTTGTTTAATTTCTGGGTTCTGTTTACCTATTATAAAAATCTTAATTGAATTTCTTTTTTCGTATTTCGTATTATGTATCTAGTTAAGAATTCTCGATTTTCAGTTTGCATTATCATTGGCATATGGAAGTGAAAAGGTTTTCAAATTGCTATTCAAATTTGGTTTTGTATTCCATTCATAATTTTATCCATAGATTTTTAAGCTCATATGCATTCGAATAATTATTTAATGAATATTAAATACATAACCATATAAGAAATCATCCTAAGTTTCTGTTTCATATTCGAATCCGAAGTTCTTAAACTTAATTCTTTTGCAGAATTCAAACATAATAATAATTCAAAATAGTGATTCAGAACATGAAGCTCAGAATTAGATTCGTCACCGATGTTCATATTTTAAATTTGAAAATCAAAACAATTAATAATGAATTTAGATTGAATCCCACACTTTTTTTGTTGGTAAAAACAGTAAAACTTTTCAAATTTGGCAATCAAAAACAAAACATTTTAACACATTCAGTGGTTAAGAAACAATTTTGGGTTTCCTTATACAGTGAGCGAAATAAGAATAGTACCACTATGTGTTTTGCCTGTTAAAATATGAATGATTGAAAATCTTCAAAATTTTCTTCTACCGTTTGTTTTGAATTGTTAAACGGATAAATCAAGCATAGGTTTACTTTTTTTGGACGTTGCAATTGGCATTGAGGACCAAAAATATGAATAAACGGGTGCGAAATAAGATATGTTTTTCAACAAAAACAATATTTTTTCTAGAAATGTACCGTGTAAAAGTGAATAATAATGCTTCTACCAATTATTTGAATAGAAAACTGCATTTTAAGGAGTTTTCCAGAATTTCAAAGGTTTTCAAAGGTTTTAAAGAGGGGTTTTAAAAGGGGGTTTTAAGAGATGCTCCTCTAGCGTTTAGGAATATGATATTTGAGCTATAATACTTACCAAACTGCTTGATTTCTTCATTAATTTTCATTAGTATGATGCAAAATGTCAAAACATAAATTTGAGGCTGAATTTGAATCCAAAAAACAGGCTTCAAATTCAAAAATACTTATGTTTTAATATAGTCAAACACTATTTCTCTAGTTTCAAATCATAGATGGCAGCACTATCTTGCAATTAAACCGAATTGATGCCCATTTTTGAATATCTGGGATTAATTCAGCTGTTTTAGAAGATTTTTATAAAGAAATAAGTACTTGGTACCATGTGACCGCCTTGGAAATTCTAAGATCACATAATCAAAACATTAAAATTTCATCAAGGTCACTAAAAGTGAATTTCTTGGAACGATAATCAGAATAATTATGTTCTTTCTGATGGAGCTTGATGAACCAGACAACTAGCAGTTTTATTGGTGTGATTTGAAACTTAATCGGAAATTGAGATGAGCAGGAATTTTGGCTGTGGTATATTCTTGTGCTGGTGATTTTTTTTTTGCAAATCTGGAAAATCTTTCTGCAGCGTGAACTCCAATAAAATTGTGTTGGAAAACTACCTCAAAATGATGAATATGGGCCTAACTAAACCTGGAAAATCAGTATTGAGACTTAATTTGATTTTAACTGCAAGATAGTGCTGCCATCTATGACTTGAAACTGGAAAAAGTGAGGTTTACTGGAAAAAATCTAAGCTTTTGAATTACAACCTGTTTCTTTCTGATTAAAAAAAAACAGAATGTTTGTTCCATCATTTCATATCATTTGAATGCAGAAAGTATGTAGTTTGATAAAAAATTACGGCACAAATATCAAATTCCTTAGTTCTAGAAAAGCTTCTCTTTTTAAACCTTTAAACCTTTTAAAACCTTTGAAATTCTAGAAAACTCCTTAAAATGTAGTTATCAATTCAAATAATTGGTAGAAGCATTATTATTCACTTTTACACAGTAAACTTTTAGAAATATTCTTGTTTTTGATGAAAAACACAAGTGGTACTATTCTTATTTCGCACCTTTTTTTTCATTTTTTGGTCCTCAACGCCAATTGCAACGTCCAAAAAAAGTAAATCTATGCTTGATTTATCCGTTTAACAATTCAAAAAAATTGTAGAAGAAAAATTCGATGATTTACAATCATTCATATTTTAACAGGCAAAACACATAGTTCCACTATGAATTCCTGCCCCCCGTTCCTACGGCTATGATACTCTATGTTTGACTCTAGTTAAGTTGACTCTTTGAGAATTACCAATTTGGCAATAAGTGTGAATGAGTGAATAAACCAGAAAAAAACGGTTTTTTAAACGATATCCGAGAAACTGGGTCCGGACTTCTGGGAAACCTTGAATGCTGCTTGGTTTAGAATTTAATTTAAAAAATCAATGATCATTTGAGAACTGAATGACAATTTCACTCTGAATGGTAATTAAATTTGTTTTACGCAGATTTCAACTGGAAAACTCATTGAACTGGAACGCCATAGCAAAAGCTAATTGCTGCCATCTTCCACAGTAAGTAGTGCGAATAAAAGCTGGTGGCTCCATAGAGTGACGACCGCCGTAAAACGAACGTGCTGTACCTATGAATGTGTTATGTATGTTTTGTGATTGTTATCTCCATCAGATGCCGCCACATCAGGTGAGCCTCCCCAAAGGACAACTATAATATTTTGATTAGATAATCCTCTTCAAGGCTGTTGTAGAAACATCATCATTCAAACGACATCGGCGCAGCGCACGATTAGATAGAGCCATTCCGTCGACCAGAGGCTGTTTGTCTGTGTGTTTTGCGACCTCAGCCGAAAAGTATGCAAATGATCAAACTGCTAGGTCAAAAAACCACTTAAAACCCCTGGCTCGGCTTGACTGATGGATATGAACTGTACCCGCAGCCGGAATCGTTTTAACTAAAACGCACCTCTGAGAAAAAGAGCAGATGATGGGGTGAAACAATCATTGAGAAGGGGAAAACGGGGTTCGTTGAAATAACATGCCATTTTATTGCCCTCCAGTCGATTCGCGTTGTGGAGGGGAGTTGGAAATCGTTTTGCATTTCCATCGGTTTGATGTCACACCATCATCGACTTGGTTTTGTTGCCTCCGTGCAGTCCTACCCAATCCCATTCGCTGAACCCACAAACTGTGAGAGCCGATAACATCAACATCATTCAACCCAACGATAACAACAACAAAATTGGCGTCGAATGGAACGACGACGCTTGACTTTGAGCCAGGGCGTGTTGGAATCGAGTGGGTTATTTATTCATGGAAAATAAATATTTAATCCGAACAGATAAAGCGACAAAGTGATTAAAAGTAATCGGTCTGTTTTGGTTTCTATGTCACGCATCTTGCTGGCCGGAGTCACGTTGATTGATGGTTTTGGCCCCTGTGGATGGATGTGGGGATATTTTTGTTCTCTCGATCTCGATTCCGATTTGTGTGTTTCAACGGTTGGCTGTTGGCGAAAATTGAACACCTCTCGTAGCCTCCTGGCGGGCAGATTGTTGTAGAATAAAGATTAAACCCACACGCTTCAAGGGGTATATTTGAAATTGATTGAGCATGATTTGCTATCGGTTTGATATTAACCCGTTTTGGCTTAAGGATTTTTGCCAAAACGATTTTTCAGTCAAATGATGAACAATAACTATCAAACTAAATTTTGAAATCATCACCTCTAATATCGTTGATAAAGGCCTTTTTTTTCGACTGTTAAAAACAACCCTCAAACTAAATTAACCAAACAATGTCACGGTTACTCGTTAAATCCATCAAACAAAACCATAGTTTTTTTATGAGGAGCCTGCGATTTGTACTTAAATTTACCTTCCCAGAATGCTGCAACATTGCTGTTGGAATTATTTTTACTATCCGTAACGATTCATACCAAAGCGACACGAAAACTTGGTTGGACTATGTTTTCTCTTACCTCCAGTTAGGATTTTTTTTTCCAAAAAACAACCGACACAGTGGCCGACAAATACCCGCAAATGAATGTCGGGCGGGTCTTTGTAATTTAATTACAAGTACACAATCTCTCGGACCGAGATAAAAATGAAAATAAAAACAAGCTGCACCACAGGTTTGCAGCGTTTTACGCTTGCATCCTACCTGCGGTTCTCGATGCAAGTCCAACACGTTTATAGTTAATTTATTTCTTGGATAAGGCATTACATTTTAAGAAACAAATCTGTTGAGAACAAAGTAGTTTTCAGTTTGTAGTCTAAAGAAAAAATAACTTATTGCTCTTAACATTATCGACTTTCCATCAGATTTAAAAATGAAAAAAATAAATCAGTCTACCAGGAAAAAATCTTCTATTAATCCGCGATTTTGAGAATCTATGATTTTTCGTCTCCCAAAGAACATAAATTAGATTTTCAAAGCATTTAAAAACATGAGAAATGAGATGAATCTTACCATTTCCGGTTTACTGAACACATGCATTGAGTCTGAAAAGATTGTTGTTTCACATTTTTCAAATTTTTTAAACTTCAAAACATTTTCCAGATTATATACGAAAATTGAAACATTTTCGAAATTTTTATCTAATTATTAAATTTTGTCAATTTTGTCAATTTTGTCAATTTTGTAAATTTTGAAAATTTTGTAAATTTTGTAAATTTTGTCAATTTTGTCGATTTTGTCAATTTTGTCAATTTTGTCAATTTTGTCAATTTTGTCAATTTTGTCAATTTTGTCAATTTTGTCAATTTTGTCAATTTTGTCAATTTTGTCAATTTTGTCAATTTTATCAATTTTGTCAATTTTGTCAATTTTGTCAATTTTGTCAATTTTGTCAATTTGGTCAATTTGGTCAATTTTGTCAGTTTTGTCAATTTTGTCAATTTTGTCAATTTTGTCAATTTTGTCAATTTTGTCAATTTTGTCGATTTTGTCAATTTTGTCAATTTTGTCAATTTTGTCAATTTTGTCAATTTTGTCAATTTTGTCAATTTTGTCAATTTTGTCAGTTTTGTCAATTTTGTCAATTTTGTCAATTTTGTCAATTTTGTCAATTTTGTCAATTTTGTCAATTTTGTCAATTTTGTCAATTTTGTCAATTTTGTCAATTTTGTCAATTTTGTCAATTTTGTCAATTTTGTAAATTTTGTCAATTTTGTCAATTTTGTCAATTTTGTCAATTTTGTCAATTTTGTCAATTTTGTCAATTTTGTCAATTTTGTCAATTTTGTCAATTTTGTCAATTTTGTCAATTTTGTCAATTTTGTCAATTTTGTCAATTTTGTCAATTTTGTCAATTTTGTCAATTTTGTCAATTTTGTCAATTTTGTCAATTTTGTCAATTTTGTCAATTTTGTCAATTTTGTCAATTTTGTCAATTTTGTCAATTTTGTCAATTTTGTGAATTTTGTCAATTTTGTCAATTTTGTCAATTTTGTCAATTTTGTCAATTTTGTCAATTTTGTCAATTTTGTCAATTTTGTCAATTTTGTCAATTTTGTCAATTTTGTCAATTTTGTCAATTTTGTCAATTTTGTCAATTTTGTCAATTTTGTCAATTTTGTCAATTTTGTCAATTTTGTCAATTTTGTCAATTTTGTCAATTTTGTCAATTTTGTCAATTTTGTCAATTTTGTCAATTTTGTCAATTTTGTCAATTTTGTCAATTTTGTCAATTTTGTCAATTTTGTCAATTTTGTCAATTTTGACAATTTTGTCAATTTTGTCAATTTTGTCAATTTTGTCAATTTTGTCAATTTTGTCAATTTTGTCAATTTTGTCAATTTTGTCAATTTTGTCAATTTTGTCAATTTTGTCAATTTTGTCAATTTTGTCAATTTTGTCAATTTTGTCAATTTTGTCAATTTTGTCAATTTTGTCAATTTTGTCAATTTTGTCAATTTTGTCAATTTTGTCAATTTTGTCAATTTTGTCAATTTTGTCAATTTTGTCAATTTTGTCAATTTTGTAAATTTTGTAAATTTTGTCAATTTTGTCAATTTTGTCAATTTTGTCAATTTTGTCAATTTTGTCAATTTTGTCAATTTTGTCAATTTTGTCAATTTTGTCAATTTTGTCAATTTTGTCAATTTTGACAATTTTGTCAATTTTGTCAATTTTGTCAATTTTGTCAATTTTGTCAATTTTGTCAATTTTGTCAATTTTGTCAATTTTGTCAATTTTGTCAATTTTGTCAATTTTGTCAATTTTGTCAATTTTGTCAATTTTGTCAATTTTGTCAATTTTGTCAATTTTGTCAATTTTGTCAATTTTGTCAATTTTGTCAATTTTGTCAATTTTGTCAATTTTGTCAATTTTGTCAATTTTGTCAATTTTGTCAATTTTGTCAATTTTGTCAATTTTGTCAATTTTGTCAATTTTGTCAATTTTGTCAATTTTGTCAATTTTGTCAATTTTGTCAATTTAGTCAATTTTGTCAATTTTGTCAATTTTGTCAATTTTGTCAATTTTGTCAATTTTGTCAATTTTGTCAATTTTGTCAATTTTGTCAATTTTGTCAATTTTGTCAATTTTGTCAATTTTGTCAATTTTGTCAATTTTGTCAATTTTGTCAATTTTGTCAATTTTGTCAATTTTGTCAATTTTGTCAATTTTGTCAATTTTGTCAATTTTGTCAATTTTGTCAATTTTGTCAATTTTGTCAATTTTGTCAATTTTGTCAATTTTGTCAATTTTGTCAATTTTGTCAATTTTGTCAATTTTGTCAATTTTGTCAATTTTGTCAATTTTGTCAATTTTGTCAATTTTGTCAATTTTGTCAATTTTGTCAATTTTGTCAATTTTGTCAATTTTGTCAATTTTGTCAATTTTGTCAATTTTGTCAATTTTGTCAATTTTGTCAATTTTGTCAATTTTGTCAATTTTGTCAATTTTGTCAATTTTGTCAATTTTGTCAATTTTGTCAATTTTGTCAATTTTGTCAATTTTGTCAATTTTGTCAATTTTGTCAATTTTGTCAATTTTGTCGATTTTGTCAATTTTGTCAATTTTGTCAATTTTGTCAATTTTGTCAATTTTGTCAATTTCGTCAATTTTGTCAATTTTGTCAATTTTGTCAATTTTGTCAATTTTGTCAATTTTGTCAATTTTGTCAATTTTGTCAATTTTGTCAATTTTGTCAATTTTGTCAATTTTGTCAATTTTGTCAATTTTGTCAATTTTGTCAATTTTGTCAATTTTGTCAATTTTGTCAATTTTGTCAATTTTGTCAATTTTGTCAATTTTGTCAATTTTGTCAATTTTGTCAATTTTGTCAATTTTGTCAATTTTGTCAATTTTGTCAATTTTGTCAATTTTGTTAATTTTGTTAATTTTGTCAATTTTGTCAATTTTGTCAATTTTGTCAATTTTGTCAATTTTGTCAATTTTGTCAATTTTGTCAATTTTGTAAATTTTGTAAATTTTGTCAATTTTGTCAATTTTGTCAATTTTGTCAATTTTGTCAATTTTGTCAATTTTGTCAATTTTGTCAATTTTGTGAATTTTGTCAATTTTGTCAATTTTGTCAATTTTGTCAATTTTGTCAATTTTGTCAATTTTGTCAATTTTGTCAATTTTGTCAATTTTGTCAATTTTGTCAATTTTGTCAATTTTGTCAATTTTGTCAATTTTGTCAATTTTGTCAATTTTGTCAATTTTGTCAATTTTGTCAATTTTGTCAATTTTGTCAATTTTGTCAATTTTGTCAATTTTGTCAATTTTGTCAATTTTGTCAATTTTGTCAATTTTGTCAATTTTGTCAATTTCGTCAATTTTGTCAATTTTGTCAATTTTGTCAATTTTGTCAATTTTGTCAATTTTGTCAATTTTGTCAATTTTGTCAATTTTGTCAATTTTGTCAATTTTGTCAATTTTGTCAATTTTGTCAATTTTGTCAATTTTGTCAATTTTTTCAATTTTGTCAATTTTGTAAATTTTGTCAATTTTGTCAATTTTGTCAATTTTGTCAATTTTGTCAATTTTGTCAATTTTGTCAATTTTGTCAATTTTGTCAATTTTGTCAATTTTGTCAATTTTGTCAATTTTGTCAATTTTGTCAATTTTGTCAATTTTGTCAATTTTGTCAATTTTGTCAATTTTGTCAATTTTGTCAATTTTGTCAATTTTGTCAATTTTGTCAATTTTGTCAATTTTGTCAATTTTGTCAATTTTGTCAATTTTGTCAATTTTGTCAATTTTGTCAATTTTGTTAATTTTGTCAATTTTGTGAATTTTGTGAATTTTGTCAATTTTGTCAATTTTGTCAATTTTGTCAATTTTGTCAATTTTGTAAATTTTGTCAATTTTGTCAATTTTGTCAATTTTGTCAATTTTGTCAATTTTGTCAATTTTGTCAATTTTGTCAATTTTGTCAATTTTGTCAATTTTGTCAATTTTGTCAATTTTGTCAATTTTGTCAATTTTGTCAATTTTGTCAATTCTGTCAATTTTGTCAATTTTGTCAATTTTGTCAATTTTGTCAATTTTAACAATTTTGTCAATTTTGTCAATTTTGTCAATTTTGTCAATTTTGTCAATTTTGTCAATTTTGTCAATTTTGTCAATTTTGTCAATTTTGTCCATTTTGTCAATTTTGTCAATTTTGTCAATTTTGTCAATTTTGTCAATTTTGTCAATTTTGTCAATTTTGTCAATTTTGTCAATTTTGTCAATTTTGTCAATTTTGTCAATTTTGTCAATTTTGTCAATTTTGTCAATTTTGTCAATTTTGTCAATTTTGTCAATTTTGTCAATTTTGTCAATTTTGTCAATTTTGTCAATTTTGTCAATTTTGTCAATTTTGTCAATTTTGTCAATTTTTTCAATTTTGTAAATTTTGTTAATTTTGTCAATTTTGTCAATTTTGTCAATTTTGACAATTTTGATAATTTTGACAATTTTGACAATTTTGACAATTTTGACAATTTTGACAATTTTGACAATTTTGACAATTTTGACAATTTTGACAATTTTGACAATTTTTACAATTTTTACAATATTAACTATCAAATTAATTTTTTTGATTTTTCAAAGATAATTGTTGAGCTTATGTTGACCATCAAAAATTTGTCCCAACGAGTGATTCTCCGATAGTGAAATTTAAAAACCAATAACCATTCAAGATTATTTGGCCTCAAGTCAAGCAAATTCCTTCGACAAACGAATTAACTGAAACAAAATGCTTGCTTGAAAGATTATCCCTTCAATAAACAGTATTACTGTCCCTTCATCGTTCCCAGAACAGGCCGAAAAAAAATTATCTCCAGATTTACTCAATAAAGTTTTCCAGTTTTGCGGCAGTCAGTTGACATGTGATATGGACAGAGACATAAAATTTAACGCACTTCTTCATCGTTCCTTCCTTCTTTCCTTCCTCGTTCAGGTTCTTCTTGTTTGAGGTTAAAAGGAAAAGCTTATCTCGGCAAAATCCAAACCAAATTTTTGGGGAGGAATTCCTCAAACCCACAAACACACCCAAAACTACAAATATGTTTGCTCTAAGCTTTATGGATTGGAAATTTTCGGTTTTTGGCTCGGGGGAGACTACCTTTTGATGGTTATGGTTATATGGGTGCTAAATTTTAGTGTCGAATAACAATCATTTATTGTTTTCCTCCCCAGTCCTCGTCTTCTTCTTTTGAATCTTGGGTAGGGGGAAAACAATCCTTCTTCTTCTGTTTCAGTTCAACTGGTCTGCCGGAAGAGCTCAGCTGGGTTTAGTTTGATCTGAGCGATAGGAGAAAAATGGCCCAAATATCTACTTTACCAACCCATTCTATTCCTATAAATGAAAAAAATAACCTTAGCCGACATTTACTCAATCGGTTCCAGGGGAGATTTTGGCCTCGAAGTTTGGTGAAGGCAAAACATCCAAATATCGGATTTCGTCAGCAAGAATCCGGGGGACATCGACGGAAAGCAGGAAGCAAGGAAGTTTACTTCGGATAGCGTTTGACCAATATTTGCTCCGGGAAGTGTTGTTTATCCTAAGTAAAGTTGAGGTGCGTTTGTTGGTGAAACTGGCGGTTTGGGTTTGTGTTTGATCAGATTTGTGGTTCCTTAGTTGATGCGGAAAGCTGGGTGGAATCGATTTACGAGTCTTATCAACCGGATATGATTCGGTTATGGGTTGGAACTTTTATGGGTGAAACTGAATCTATGAAGATGAAGTTCGAAATAAATTAGCTAATTTCTTACAGTCTAAATTGGGTAATTCAGGGAAAATAAATGCTAGCAGTAAAAGTTAACACAAGTACCTGTCGACCCTGAATCTCCGTTCGAAATGGCTGAGACCCCACAGGGTAACCGAGAATCCGAACAAAGTTCCATTGTTCCAATTCCTGTTGCTTCGCCCAGTAGGGCCACAAATCTGAGAGGGGCCAGCAGCAAAATCATGATCTATTACCTCCCACAAACGAGTCTTGGAGCTTCACATAGCTTGTGTCCTCCAGGCCGTCGCCTGGATATGTTCCTACATGGCCAATAATGTCTGTCACGGGCCATAAATTATTACCCAGCCATCCGACGAACCATTCCTGGTTCCCCAATTTTGTGCTCCCTCCAAAGGTTCATATGAATTTGTGTGTGAGGGAGAAAAAATCCACCCACATCATAATCTGGAGCGGGTAGAATTCAGAGGCACTGGTTCAGGGTCAATGGGACGCTTTTCCCAATTGCTTTGCCCATGCCTACACATGAACATTTTTCGAAACGATAAACTGCAACTGGTGGGCAGCAGCATCTTGGTGCATTTGCGAAAAAGTTATCCTCACGCTCGCTCTGAGGAAGGCAGCTAGG
The DNA here is from genome assembly GCF_029784155.1 of Uranotaenia lowii. Lineage (NCBI taxonomy): Eukaryota > Metazoa > Arthropoda > Insecta > Diptera > Culicidae > Uranotaenia > Uranotaenia lowii. The sequence continues at coordinate 365,921,879 of NC_073693.1, forward strand.
CCAGGCCAGGCGTTGCACATATTCGAACGAAAATACAATTGCCTAAGCACTTGTCGATTCATGAAAAACAAGTGAATTAAATATATCTTGTGTATATTGAATTCATTTGCAGTAAAAATAGAAATTTTAAAAAAATAATGAAAGTCAATATGCAGAATACTTTGAAAACTCTGTCGAAGTGACCCAACGTTATGCTTTCGATCTTTTGTGAACAAAACTTACGTACGCTTCTAATAGTCATTTAAGAAGATTATTGCCCCAACTAGAACTGATCAAATATTCATTGTTTCAAATTTCAATTTATTTCAAAAACATCCGTTATAAAATGAGAACTGTAGCTGGAGTTTCGAATTGTAGTACAAAGGTAACTTAATTTTTTTCTGAATCTTGACCTCTTAATTTGTTTTCAAGGTCTGATATTTTTTATCTGTTTTTAAAAGCTTCTTATGTTCTTTAAGAATCTAAATAAATTCTCCATCCTCTATCCCTTCCATTGTAGAAAGGGCTCACGAACATTACCATTGAAATATTTTGAGTAACTGAAATATGATTCGAACCTGCCAATTTCTTCCCCAATCCACCCGGAAAAAGGAGTGTCTGAAAATATTCGTACGCAAACAACCTAACTTATAAAATATGATCCATTTTGCTTTATATGTTCTCGATTAGACCGAAAAACTGGTAAGAGAACCCCCATGTCCTTCTCATCCCATCTCTGAAGGAAGAAGGTCGGTATCTCTAATAATCCTACCTATTTTTTCGTACCCATATCACTTCTCATATAAAATTTAAGTTCTGAGTTTACTTTCCTTGTCAATAAGCCCCGCCCAATCATAGCCTCATGGCCAAAAGGGTCATTTTCAAGGCCGTGCGAATAGAGGGGAGGGGGTAAGGATTTAACCCATCGCCCCCCCCCCCCTCCCAAAGAAAAATATCAATAAATAACATAAACAATGTTTGTTTACTACATTGAAATCGCCTACTGGACTGAAAAAATTATTAACAAACCTGAAAGGATTGTCGCTAGTTAAACTTTCGCTATTTGGTTTTGTGCAGATGTGCAGGGATCAGATATCGCAGCCTTGTTTAGTATAGTCCTTTAAGTACGGACTTAATCGCAGATCGATCGCAGCAAGCCTTGTGCAGAAAAAAAAAATATATTTGAGTAGACCGCATAACTGTCGCAATATGCCGAAGTGACGTTCATGAGGCCCTTGGAGCCAAAGAGGTATAAGTGCATTAAAGCTGATTTCGAGATAAAAGCACTTGAACTTCGTTGTGTTCCGGTAAATTCTATAGATATTTTATAAGAAATTTTTTCATGACAATGGTCTTCTCAAATAAAAATAAAGCATTTTACAACGTTTTCTAAAAAATCAACGATTTTTTGACGATTATGATTTTGACTAAAGAACATGCAAATTTTGATCGTTCATATCTCAGCCGTCTTAGGACATATTTCAAATCTTTTGATCTCATTTGAAAGATAATGAGCAATAGCAATTTCGTAGGTATTTTGCCCAGATATAATGTTTTAGTTATGTACCTCAAACTTAACCTAAAGTTAGAACATTTTCAAAAAATCGCACTCAATATTCAAAGCCGATCATCTGAGGGATAGGGTGGACAAAATTTGAAAATTTGAGTTGCATAAGAATCCATATTCTTAACTTCTCGAAACACAATAAAAAAAACTTTGTGTAAAAATTTGAGAATATTCTTTTAATTTATAAAATAAACACTTAAGTCAAGCACCCCTTAGTATGGTGTATCGGCCAAAAGCTTGGGATCATTTTTAAAAAACATGCAAATTTCCTCATTCATATCTTTCTCACCTAACATCGTATTGCAGATCTGAAGGGTTCATATGGAAGCTTAGGAATTGTTTTTTTTAATAAATTCATTTAAAAACTGTATTTTAAAGTGATAACCATAAAAAAATCACCTGAAATTAATTGTTTTTTTGAAAGTTCACACTTATGATTCTTAATTTTTTGTGAATATAACTTTTAAATATAATTATTATTATTATTAATTATAATTTGAATGAATTTATGAAAAAATAACTATTTCTAAGTTTCCAAATAAACCCTTCAGATCTGCAATACTATGTTAGATGAGAAAGATATGAATGATGTAAGTTTGCATGTTTTTAAAAGAATGATCCCAAACTTTTGAACGATAACTTAAGTGTCTATTTTTGTAATTAAAAGCACTTTCTCAATTTTTGTACAAAATTTTTCTATTGTGTTTTGAGAAGTACAGAATGAGGATTTTAATGCAACTCAAATTTTGAAATTTGATCCACCCTTTCCCCCAGAAGATCGGCTTTGAATATTGAGTGCGATTTAAAAAAAAAATTTAACTTTAAGTTAAGTTTAAGGTTCAAAAATAATACATTATTTCTGGGCAAAATACCTCCAAAATAGCTATTGCTCATTATCTTTCTAATGAAATCAGAAGATTTGCTACATGTCCTAGTACGGCTGGAATAAGAACGATCAAAATGTGCATGTTTTTTAGCGGATGATCCCAAACTTTTGGCCGGCAGTGTACATCTAAATCATCACCTAGCCTTTCTAGTAAAAGACCGACTTTTATATGGACGGGATTTGACCTAACGGAACTGAACGCTGGATTGAAAAAAAAAATCTATTGCAGCAAGTGCGAAACGTGAAAAAATCAGAACATTTTTAATTTTTTTTTTTGCAAAAACTCAATTTTGGAGGCAGTGGAAATCACAAAAAATCTGTTGCGCCAAAATGAACTGAAAAACACTTTAAAGGTAAAAATAAAAAAAACAGGTTTTGTTCAAGAAAACTGGTTTTGTACGAAATAATCTGCAGTTTTTTTGGTTTTCCGATTCCAAACTTTTCCTGGATCGAGTCTCTTGAATTTTATTTTTCACTTCTCCCAAAATGGTTTGGTAGGATTTTCAACTTTTGGTGATAAAACACGCTCTATTGTATTGCTTACTATCGATCAGAAGTAGTTGAAAGTTAAAATCTAAAGTATTTTAATTTTAGAAAGCGGGAAATTTGAATGTCTAGGTTTACTCTGGCTCAAGGAAAAACCGGGCTGACAATTTTTGTTGTCTTTGTTTCACTCAAAAAGCTCTTATTTTCAATCGCTGAAAGTGATGTCAATCTTCAACTGTTATCTAAAAACTTCCATAATTTTGAAAATACTCGTTAGATTTTTGCCCTTGTTTCAGGGATGTTATGCTTTAGTTTGAATTGAGACTGCTCAGAGAGTTCTAAATGAAATTGTGGACCAATCAATCACATATTTCATGTTTTAAAGTAGTATTTAGATTTATACGAGGGGTAAAAATCTGCCTTTTATTATTAACATTGTGTAATATTCCTATCATGAATAAAAAAGAGAAGATTTGCCCGATTAAGCGTCTATAGAACTGGCAAAGTTACGTTCCAAGTCAGTTCTAAGTTCTATGGTTTTCAATCAAAACATTTGCTCTTGTCGCTACACGCAACAGAAGCAGCACACAGGGCATCGCCTGCCGGAAATAATTTTAACGAGTCCGAATGTTGGTCGTTCGTTTTTCAAAATCGCTAGAAGCAATTTTTTCCATCGCTGGATTTTAATGCGCAACGGCCTTGAGAGAGAGCTTTTGATCGAATTTCAATCCAAAATCTTTCTAGTGTAGTGTCGCGGAACGAGTGGTCGAAGGCAACTTAAGTTCTGGTTCTTAAAAAAGCTTATACATTTTCACTTTCCGGCATTAGCTTTCATTCCATTTTTGCCACACCAGAGCAGCAATTTTCGATATCCTCTTGAAGCGCTGCGCAATTGACTATTGAGTCAATGATTCTGGAAATTTCAGGTCATCAGCATACAGAAGCTTTGATGACTTAAGAAGGGTTGCGAAGTAATTTACAAAAAGCACGGAGATTAGCGGTCCTAAGTGACTTCCTTGTGAGACTCCTTGTGACATATCTATTACTGAAGAATTTTTCCCACGGATGTTTATGAAACCTTGGCGATTCATCAAGTACGAGGAAAACCATAGCGCTCAGGTTTCATCACCGCAATGCTGTGGGGCACAGTGTCGAATTCTTTGGCGAAGTCGATATTCACTGAATCCACTTGCTGTTTCATATCAGTTGCGGTCTATAATTTATAAACATATATCAAATCAAGCTAGTCACAGTCGATCTTTTCTTTACAAAACGGTGCTGGAATTCGGTTATTAACGGGTGTTAAATAAAAAATGAGAATTTTTTCAATCACATATTAAAAAAATTGTTATTTTTTTTCATCGATTTCAGTATTTTTTTTATTAATAACATAATGTGTTTTCTTCAAAAAAATGTCAGTGAATGTTTGAGTAAGCGCCGTGGTCTGATGTTCGACGCAACTTTGTCGCGATGCTCTCACAAGAACGTTGTACGTCCATTTTCCGGATACAATTCCGGATTGTTGTAGTCAGTTGCTTCGTGCCCTGTGCCCTCCAATTGTTTTTATACACTAGGGCACTGAGTGAGCCAAAGAAATCCTCTATTGGGCGGCACTGGGGCAAGTTTGTTGGGTTACGATCTTTCGGCACGGCCAGCCATCCAGAACGAATGACGTCCCGCGGTATTTTTTGGTCATCCGCTGACACTGTGATTTAACCGTCTCAATCTGCTCCTCCGTGTACTCCGGCGACCTCGTCTTCTTCCTGCAAACGATTCCTTCCATCTTGAGGGTACGATGGATCAATACGTGGGAGCAGCCATATTTCCGACCGGCGTCACGCAGGCTGGTTGCGTCCTTGTTGTCCAACAGCTTCTTTAACGATGTCTTCCCTTTCCATGATACGATCGTACTGACAGGTACATTTTCTTCCTCAAAATGTGCCACCGTTAACTTTTTTCCTTGCTGGAAATGCGTTTCGTAGAACCGTACAATGCGTTCGCGGAGCACGTGCTGTTTCGACGCCATCTTTGCTTTGACTAAATTCAAAATAGCAAAACCAAACAAGCCAACTGTTTCTAGGGAGCCCAAAGAGCAATTTTCTTGGAGAAAGAAAAATTTACGCTCTTTATTTGAGTTACTGAAAGGTATGGAAAACATTCTAATTTTTTTATTTAACACCCGTTATCAGTAATTATCAAAACAAGATTGTCTTGAAACCAAGTATGTGGCATTCAGTTCGGTCTAGTGCATAGGTCGGAAACCTGCGGCTCGCTAGCCGCATTCGGCTCTTTTGATGTTAACTTGCGGCTCTTTAGTTAACTGAGCTAAAATGAATATACTTTTGAATAAAATAATTAAAAATTGTGCTAAAGCGATAAATGAGTCTTTTGACCTGGCATACGGATTTTCATAGGTCCAGAAAAAGGACCAAATAACATTTTTTAGAGCCTTATTTTACAAATGTTTGCTTTCTACTATTTTGAGGCATCAAGATTTAATTTATCATTAACCTTAATTATAATTTTTATTCCATAGTATACCGTCTCACGAAATAACTCGATGTCCGCGAGTTCGAGCCCAAGAGTAAACATCGAACACAGTTGTACCGGATATGTTTTTCAATAACGATCCGCCAACTGCAACGTTGATAAAGTCGCGAATGCCATAAAGACGGTAAAACGACTATAATCGATACAAAAAAAATAACTTGATGAACATAATTCATTAACCGTAAATGCAAGGAATAACTGTTATTTTAAAACATCAAAAACCTATATGAAATAATTTATTTCAAAGAAAATTAAAGTTTATCATTTACGAAAAAGTAGTTCATGGGCAGCTTCTGTTTTGTTATCAAACTAGGTAACCCTCATTAAATTTTAAATTTTTAAGCATAAGTAATCACTTTTTTGCCCTCTATGATTATTGATCAGTAGAAATCTCAAAATTCGTATTAAAATGAATTATCCTTTTCGAAAATATTTACAACTTTGACGCAAAACAACATCCTTATTTAGCATTCCAAATTGCCGGGTTTCAACCGGCAAAGATTTTCAGAGAAAAATTGGGGGATTCCAGGTCCGGTCCGGTTGCCCGGATATGGAGAAAATGTCAAATTTCAGCTTGTTTCAGCGAAATTAATTCGCAAGCATTTTTCGAAATTATGAAATAAGATTTGAACGCCATTGATGTACACAGCAAGAAAAAATCGTGTAATTTTGAATCGAAAACGGTGCACGAAATCGGAACATCGTTTTTGATTTAAAATTCTATCACTGGGTGTTTTTAACAAGAATGTAATTTGTGGGGCTACACGCTGCAATTTAGATAGATAACGATGCACGTCAATGGAACCGCCTTTTGTCGTGTAAAAATATACAGCGATGTAAATTATTATTTTATTTTGATTGTCTGTAGCTTTTGATGCATTTTAAGGTATAAATAAAAAATAATAAAAACACCCTGGTAACTTTTACTGAAGATATCTATTTTCAAAATGAAGCATCAAAAAAAAAAAAAAAAAAAGGCCAACCATCATCATGAGCAGTTCCAGGTTGGGATGATGGACTTCGTAGAGCCTATTTTTACCGATCAGCGTCGTCATCATTATATTCTCGAATGGTAGGCATTTCTTTCCGGACAATCGTGGTTCCACTTCAATGCGTAAATTTGCTGAAACGAAAATAATAATTTGGTTTAACATCTTTCACTTATATAACGTCATTCACCTAATCTTCATCCGAATTCCATGTGGACTTATTTGCTTTTATTGGCTTCTTTCACCGTCAATTTTCTTGCCAAACTGTATATCGCAAACTGATTCGAACTTTTATGGCTGCTCGGATAAAAACAAACACAACGGCACGAGTTGGGGATTTCCATTCAATTTTAACAAACAGATATAATTTTACACTGTTTGTGATATAAATTTCCTTGATCGCTTGATTTTTACATCACAGAATGTAACATTATATCGGAACAATTTATTTCTATTCACTTTTTGGAAAAAGACTCAAATTACATCAAAAATCGGTTGAAAGTTACATCTTTCGTGAATTACACTTGTTAAAAAAATATATCACTGGTGTTTTAGATTCCGTATACTTTTAGAAATTTTTTGCTGTGTACCTTGGTAAAAATCATTTTTTGTGTGTTTATTTTTCAGATTTTCGCTTGCTTCTTTTTATGAAAAGTACGTTCATTTTGGCTGGATTATCCCGTATATTAACCGGTTTTTGAGCTTAAAACTTAGAAACCCAAACAGTAAAAATTTGGAAAGCCAGTAAAAATTTGGAATGAAGGAACATGAAATTCGAATACAAAATTCCAAAACTAAAAATAGATAATTACATATTAAAGTTTAACAGCTTGTCAAACTCGAATCAGCATTGAGAATAATTTTAATTTTTTGATTTTTGTTTTGAAACTTTAAAAGTATCCTTGAACTGATTTTACTAGTTAAGATGTACTGTTTCTTTTTTTTTTTGTCAAGAATTTTCTATAAAGGCTACATAATCACATTATTACAGATTAATACTGATCAAACCCCAGATTTTTTCAGTAATCTAAGCTTAAGCAAGCACTGATGAATAATGTACAATGTATTGAATTTCAGCTTTCATTCAATTGGACTGAAAAATCGCATGTGACATAAAATGAGATTTTTGAATTTTCCGGATCACCGCATAATAATAAAATTCTTGAGACAGTCTGGTGTCAAGAATTTATGAAATTGTACTAAAGTCAGGAGCATAATTTTTATTAAAAACCAAAACAATAAATCTTTTATGTGGCTCTTTCATTCTCTAAAATTTTGAAAATTTTAAGTTATTGGCTCTTTCGACTCAACAGGTTGCCGACCACTGGTCTAGTGGAATCCGACCATTTAATGATGAAAAAATAAAATGTTTCTTGCAATCCAATACAAAGAATCATCTCACCGATGTTTTTGTGTTGATCCATTCATCCTTCACATTTCGGGACCATATTTCCAGGAGACCGGGAGTAGGCATCACGTTGCAATGTGAACAAATCAGAGCAGATATGTTTGGATTCATTTTATCTTACAGGACTTTCGCTTTCTCCACTGGCACAAGGACAAACTTTTTCTTAATAAACATTAAAAATGTCACCCGGGACGATGCATACTCACTCCGAATACTGACAGTTTCCAAGGGTTGTAACTTTTGGTCGACTCGTGAATGGATAAACAAACACAATGCCAGCAGCAGCGTGGCCAGGTTGCAAGCCGGCAGCGATGGCCACACTTATGGTTTGGCCCATGTAGATTTTTTAGCTAAATGTATTTTTCTGGAGCCACCAAAATTCAATTTTGATGTCGCTAAGAATAATTTGTGAAACTGTTCGAACAACTTTAAACCGTCTAACAATAAATATTCGAACACAGTTTTGTATTTTGAATTATTGTTTTAGAACTAATGACATTGTAGTCCAAAAAAACTTCTGCTTCCATCTGGTAATTGAAACCTTTCCAAAACTACTGTGATAGCATTCACTACGAGACGAAAAACTGCACTAAAACCACTAACATTAGACGGGGAAGTGCTAAACTTCGAATCACAGGTGAAATATTTAGGCATCATACTAGATTCAAAGCTATCATGGAATCCGCAGATAGAGCATGTACCTAATAGCCAAGGCTACAATAGCTCTATGGGTTTGCCTCAAAAGAGTAGGGAAAAAATGGGGACTAAGGCCGAAAATTATCCATTGGATATTTACAGCTATAATAAGACCCAAAATCTCGTATGCTTCTTTAGTGTGGTGGACCAAAACTGTGCAAGCTACGGCCCGGAAGAAACTAGCGAAGCTTCAAAGAATAGCAACCCTAGCTATAACTGGCGCTATGCGAAGCACATCAAACGAGGCTCTGAATGCACTACTAAATATCCTGCCACTACATCAATTTATTGAGTTAGAGGCAGAACGTAGTGCCTTGAGACTCTCCAAAAACAAAACACTCTATGAGGGGGATCTTACAGGACACCTAAAAATCCTGAAGATATTTCAAATAAACTCACTTATTGTAAAGAACGATGACTGGATGGAACCCGTTTTTCAATCTAGACATACCATACAAAGTAACTATCAACGATAGGGACGTGTGGGAGTCAGGTGGACCTGCGGTTCCTTCCAGATCGATAAAATTCTTTACTAATGGATCAAAAATGGATAATAGAACTGGGGCAGGGGTGTTCGGACCTAGACTCAGGATCTCAATTCCGATGGGAAACTGGCCAACAGTATTCCAAGCAGAAGTTTAAGCAATTCTAGAATTGCACTTTAGCCTGTTTGAAAAGAGGATACAGATACACAAATATCTATATATTCTCTGACAGCCAGGCCGCTCTCCGGGCACTAAGTACGTTCACATGTTACTCCAAGCTAGTATGGGAGTGTATTGTTGCACTAAGAAACCTGGCCATACGGAACAGAGTATTTTTATTCTGGGTTCCAGACCACTGCGGTATCCTAGGGAACGAAGAAGCAGACCAGCTAGCTAGGGAAGGATCCCAGGGCCTGTTAATTGGACCTGAACCTTTCTGCGGAGTATCAAGGAGTGCCTTGAATATGGAACTCAAGAACTGGGAAAGGCACTCCTGCCTGAATATGGAACTCAAGTCTCCAATTGGAGAACAGCTGAGGGAGCAGCTCAGGCGAAAAGATTCATTGAACCAAGCGCACGACTCTCCAAAAAACATGTTGAACCTAAGTAAGCATGAGTTAAGTACTTACACAGGACTCTTGACCGGACATTGTCCAACAAAACAACAGCTCAAACGGATAAACATCTTCAAAACGATGACTGTCGGTTCTGCGGGCTCGAAAAAGAAACTGCAGAGCATCTTCTAATCCAACTGCTGCGCCCTCCTTAATAGGAGAGAGCGTGTACTTGGGGCAAAGTTAATAAGCGCACAAGAAATATGGTTGCATATCAGCCTTAAGAAGGTTATATCATACATCTTTGATATCATACCCGATTGGGATAAAATGCTTAGTCAGCAATCAACTGTCACTTCAACCCATTTATTGACATTTCGTTAAATGGTTGGAAAATGGTACCAACTGAAAAAAATCAAATTCGAGCAATTTTTTGTTTGTAGTTTATGACATATTGATATTACTTCAATTTTATAATCAGAAGAAATCACGCGAGCGATAATATACTTAGAGTGTGTTTCGGATTAAAATATAAGAAGAAACTTAAAAATACACTCGTCCCAATCCACCGAACCATATGGTTGGCGGGCTCACATGTGGTGCACTTTACTCGAATGGCAGAAGAGAGAGAGAATGGTTGATCACGAATCAAGAGGATGGGAAGAAGCAGTGAAAAACCGAGCGTGACTTTCGCAATTGGATTTGGGAATGATTTGTTGTCATAGGTTTTATGCAATTTCGCCGCCATTATCATCTGCTGTGACGATGTGCAGTGGCAGTGCATGGCGGTGATGGTTAGGAAGTGGTGAGGGGGATGAAAGTTTTCCGGTGCATCTGGAGTTGGAATATGGAAACGATGAGGTTTAAAGTTTTGGTAGGTATGCGATGTAAGGAAGGAGGACAATCACGTTAAGTGTGTATAGAAGAAGGTGAGCGTCTGAAATATGCTTTCTTAAAAAGTAGTTTCTCAAATGATTTCGTATCATATTGTTAAAAAAGCCAATGTCATCCAAAAAAATTTGGTAAATATTAGAAATATAAAAGATAGTTTGGATAAAAAAAGTCAGCAGACAACCAATGATAATTAAGAAATCTGATAAAAAGTTCATTGGTAGTTTCTTTTTCAGCAATAAATCACAGCTTTTGCCTTCATCTTGTAGAGCTAATTGGCAAACCTCAGGAAAGAAAACATGCATTTTCCATCTACCGATCGATGTAGAATTGTACGTATGGCAAAATACCGTTAAGTTCCGTGATTCTATTATCTGAGGAGCCCTCCGAAAGTCACGAAGCTGGCTCGGGCAGGCAAAAAGGCTCTTAAAGCATCCATCCACCCTCACCTTCTCAACCTTCTCTCGGTGAATGGAAGCGAAATTGTGAAAACCGCACATGCAACCCGCTCTCACTAATTGGTAATTGCGTAATGGGATAACGGTTAATTAGTTCATTATTCTTTGATATCATAAAAGGCGCCTCGGTTGTGTTTTTTTGTTCTGTTTTCCTGCTCTCAATCTCTCTGGTAGGTTCTTCTTGTGTGCCATATTTGCCATTGTTCCACTTTGCCTGTGGTTGTTACCCGGGAACGTTTCGAAGCGGAGAAAGCAGCTTTGATTCATTATCGTCCCTTTTGCTTTTTGTGCTATAAGTATGTGTGTATGTAGGGATGTATGTGTGCTGCCAGGAATCTGCGGCGTTCTCTAACGGAGTCTAGGAGTGAAAGCCGGAAAATAGCGTTAGTTACGAATCGGTTTTGGTGTGGCCGGCGTGGTTTTGTTCCGGGGTTTGTTGGCCGTTGAGCTTTTCCAACAAATCGTGCAGGAAGAACTAAGGAATTCGAGATCAAAGGCAGACACATTTTGAATTTGTGGATTGAGATGAAATTTTACTTAGTTCCTGCTGTGTGGTAAATTTTCTATTAACTCGAGACGAAAGCTAATGAGATTTCTTGTCGAAAGCTGGCTTATCCCATCTCGAGGATTCGATTATGGCTTAGAGTTAATGAGGACATGTTTGATCATCAATAATGATATCAATGGTTGCCATTTTCCCTTACATTAGAGCTTATGTCTATCTTATTTCTTGAACTATAATGATCAAGGAAAAAAAGACAAATAATATTTACAAACCGTCAATAACTTTTAATTATGGCAGGCTCAGAAAACTGATCCATGATTAACCAAAAAGACAAAATGACAAAAAATGACAAAAATGACAAAAAATGACAAAAATGACAAAAATGACAAAAATGACAAAAATGACAAAAATGACAAAAATGACAAAAATGACAAAAATGACAAAATGACAAAAATGACAAAAATGACAAAAATGACAAAAATGACAAAAATGACAAAAATGACAAAAATGACAAAAATGACAAAAATGACAAAAATGACAAAAATGACAAAAATGACAAAAATGACAAAATGACAAAAATGACAAAAATGACAAAAATGACAAAAATGACAAAAATGACAAAAATGACAAAAATGACAAAAATGACAAAAATGACAAAAATGACAAAAATGACAAAAATGACAAAAATGACAAAAATGACAAAAATGACAAAAATGACAAAAATGACAAAAAATGACAAAAATGACAGAAAATGACAAAATGACAAAAATGACAAAAATGACAAAAATGACAAAAATGACAAAAATGACAAAAATGACAAAATGAAAAAAATGACAAAAATGACAAAATGACAAAAATGACAAAAATGACAAAAATGACAAAAATGACAAAAATGACAAAAATGAAAAAATGACAAAAATGACAAAATGACAAAAATGACAAAAATGACAAAAATGACAAAAATGACAAAAATGACAAAAATGACAAAAATGACAAAAATGACAAAAATGACAAAATGAAAAATGACAAAAATGACAAAAATGACAAAAATGACAAAAATGACAAAAATGACAAAAATGACAAAAATGACAAAAATGACAAAAATGACAAAAATGACAAAAATGACAAAATGACAAAAATGACAAAAATGACAAAAATGACAAAAATGACAAAAATGACAAAAATGACAAAAATGACAAAAATGACAAAGAAAATGACAAAAATGACAAAAATGACAAAAATGACAAAAATGACAAAAATGACAAAATGACAAAAATGACAAAAATGACAAAAATGACAAAAATGACAAAATGACAAAAATGACAAAAATGACAAAAATGACAAAAAATGACAAAAATGACAAAAATGACAAAAATGACAAAAATGACAAAATGACAAAAATGACAAAAATGACAAAAATGACAAAAATGACAAAAATGACAAAAATGACAAAAATGACAAAAATGACAAAAATGACAAAAATGACAAAAATGACAAAAATGACAAAAATGACAAAAATGACAAAAATGACAAAAATGACAAAAATGACAAAAATGACAAAAATGACAAAAATGACAAAAATGACAAAAAATGACAAAAATGACAAAAAATGACAAAATGACAAAAATGACAAAAATGACAAAAATGACAAAAATGACAAAAATGACAAAAATGACAAAAATGACAAAAATGACAAAATGACAAAAATGACAAAAATGACAAAAATGACAAAAAATGACAAAAATGAGACAAAAATGACCAAAAATGACAAAAATGACAAAAATGACAAAAATGACAAAAATGACAAAAATGACA